>NC_058406.1:120850328-121024828 GCF_002201575.2 Neomonachus schauinslandi | reverse complement strand
AAGAAAGAAAGAAAGAAAGAAAGAAAGAAAGAAAGAAAGAAAGAAAGGCAAAGAACAATCCTCTCTTTATAAAACTTCATTATTGTTCTAGCTACATAATAAAGTACTTCAAATCTCTCTACATCTGCTTATAGGTGGTTCCTTTAATGAATATCTAGTTAGCTAATTTGCCATTAAAAAAAGATTTATGCATTTATTTTAGAGAGAGAAAGAGAGTGAGCAGGGGAAGAGGGGCAGAGGGAGAGAGAGAGAGAGAATCCCAAGCAGAGCTGAGCATGGAGCCTGACATAGGGCTCGGTCCCAGGACCCTGAGATTATGACCTGAGCTGAAATCAAGAGTCAGACGCTTAACTGACTGAGCCACCCAGGCATCCCCTAATTTGCCATTTTTAAAAAAGTATTTGAAAATACTCACTTTTCCTGTATTTCTTTTTCATTTCGTTTAACAAAATGAGTAGCAACATTCACAAATGATTTTTTAAAGATTAGTGAGTGACCTCATGTATTGTAATATGTAAAAAAAAAAAAAGGAGCCAATGTCTTCACACTATATAAATTTAAAAATTGCTGAAAAATTTTATTTCAATGCAGGTGTGAATTTCATAGTTTTTTTTTCTTCCTTTTTTGCGTTCAATTTTGGAACTTAATATTTTGGTTGAAGACCTTAACATTTTTAGTTGTTCATGTAAATAATAAATTAAAGAGTGTTACAGACAGACATATCACTAGAGTATAAAATGTCATTGTAAATCAAGAAGGATCAGCAGGATCAATTTTAATATCATCACTTAAAGAATTATTTCAAATCTCATTAAAGTTATTTCTAGTAATAACCATGATGGAAACTAGTAGAGCAAAATGTGTGCACTTGAGTTGATGTCTAGACAAATTCAAACGATTGTATACTTCTGACATCCGTCCTGTTTGACTCAAATAATATAAAAGGCGGGGAAGGGGCTCAAGATGGTCGAATTTTGTCACAATCAGAAGTCTTCCTGATTGAGTATGGAGTCTGAAATTAATGGGCCAATTTACATCCTGTGGAAATTATCTCATGGTTATGTGATTTAGGACACGAATTTGATGCTTTAACAAAATCTATGGAAAATCAGATTTTTCAGTTCAAGAGCTCCATGAGTTTATTTTGTTGTGTTTTGCATTAGTTATGTGTGCTGGCTTTTAAGTTTAGCTTGAAGTTTAGCTAATTCAAACAGAAAGTTGCCAATTTACTGAAATTTTATTTTGGTGAGTAAAACACCCCCAAATCACTTGTTTTTATAGTTTCAGGTTTTCAGTTTTCCAGAATATTTTCAAAAGATTAATAAGAGTTCACTAATAAAATCTTTATATTCCAGCTTTTATAGTTTGGAATGACTATATATATATATACATTTGTGATATTTTTAAATATGCATTGCTGTTCAGAATTACACAACTGAAAACTTTTTTCTAATGAAATAACATTTCCTTATATTTACCTTGTGTTTCCTACTTTACAAAATGCTTTCACATTAATACCTTGAACAATGTTGTTGCACTTGAATGAGAATATGAATGAATTCATCATCTGATTTTATTCTCACAACTATCCTGAGAAATTCAGTTTTATTACTTCTACATTTCAAAAACAAATGGAAGTTCAGAAGCCACAGAGGTTTTACTGGCAGAACTGAGTCTAAAAACCAAAATAAACATTCTCATTTGGGACTTATTTGCTCTACATTTTTAATTAATAAGAAATTATTACACCATTTTGCCTGTTATTTTCTATTCTAAACATTATTGCAACATAAATCTCACTGTCAAACATGTTTCAAATTTGTGGAAATACCCATTTTACTAAA
The DNA here is from genome assembly GCF_002201575.2 of Neomonachus schauinslandi. Lineage (NCBI taxonomy): Eukaryota > Metazoa > Chordata > Mammalia > Carnivora > Phocidae > Neomonachus > Neomonachus schauinslandi. The sequence continues at coordinate 121,022,984 of NC_058406.1, read as the reverse complement.
TCTTAATAAACTTTCAACAAACATTTATTGGGTATCTACTATGTACGAGACACTGAACAAAACAGGAAAACATTCTGCCCTTTTGAAGCTTATAATGTAGAGGGAGAGAGTGTCAATAAACACAGTAAGTCAATGATGCAATATGTTAGCAGGTGTTAAATACTGTGGAGAAATAGGCAGTAGGGATTTAGGAGGGGTGCCCTGGAGCAGGGCAGCCTGTCTAGTAGGGGAAGCATGAGGAGGCCAGGATAATTGAAGTGGATGGGGGTCAGGGGTAAATGATCAGGTCAGAGGACAGAGGTGGGGGTGTATGGCAAAGATCATACAGGCCATATAGGCTGTTGAATGATCTGTGGCTTTTATGTTCATTGAGGTGGTAAGTCATTGGAGGGCTTTGAGCAGAAGAGTGACACAATTTAACTTATGTTCTAGCAGTATTGGTCTGGTGCTACTGTCAAGGATGGACTTTAGGGGATGTGATGGAAACAAAAAGACCTATTCAGTAGCTATTGGAATAATCCAAGTGAAAAATGATGTTAGTGTGAAAAACAGTGATAGCAGTGTAGATGGTAAGAGATTGATACATTTTGAATGTGCCACGGGCAGGATTTGCTAATGGATTAGATGTGAAGGATAGGGGAAAACAACAAATTAAAGACAACTCTCCAAGATGTCTGGATTTAGCAACTAATAATATTTCCATCAACTGATACAGAAAAGACTGGGAAAATCAAGTTTGGGAGTGGAGGGAGTTTGTTTTTAACATGTTTAGTTTGAGATGTCATTTAGCCATCAAGAGCAAATGTTTGAGCAGTTTGTATAGAAGAGTCTAGAATTCAGGGGAGTTTTGGAATGGATATATAAATTTGTTAGTTTTTAGGGTATATACATAATACATAAAGTCTTGACATTAGATGGGATAAGGTATGGTGTGAGTCTAGATAGAGAAGAAAGAACAACCAAGAACTGTGCCTTTATCCACGCCAATGTTCAGCATTTGGGAGATGAAAGAATTGGAAAAGGAAGTGGAAAAGCAGTGACAATGAGTTAGGAAGTGAGGTTGGAGCCCAGGAAGCCAAGGGAAGAAAGTGTTTCAAGGAGAAAAGATCAAGTATGGTATCACATTATGGAGTTTCAGAAGAGGGTTGAACATAAAAGCCTCATAGTACTGTGGGTTCAAACAGGAGTGGAGAGGAAATTGTAATGGTTGATACATAAAAATCTTTCAACGAATTTTGCTATTTAGAGTGGTAGAAAAGTAGGTCTTAGATGGTTGGAGAAATGAAACTAAGTATTTTTTTTTTTTTGAGAAGGGAAGTACAGCATATTTATATGCTGATGGGAATAATTCAGTAGAGAGGGAAAAATGTTAGCACGAGAGAGGAGAATTTCTCGAACAATGTTCTTGGATAAGCAACAGAAATAGGATCTAATTCATGGTGAAGTGGATTGCTTGGCAGTGCAGACAGCTTATCCATGGTAACAGGAGAGAAGGCAGAATTGAGGGCACAATTATGGGTGGATGGAGGATGTAGTAATGAAAATGTGGAATGCCTGTTTTCTCAGTGAAATACGGAGCAAGGACAGATGCTGAGCATGAGAAGAGTGGAGGTTGTAGCTGCTGGAAATCTGAGAAGAGAAAACATGAAGTTAATATGTGGGGGAGCAGAATAAACTTGGGAAAAAGAGTATAATTACTGGCCAGTCATAAGTGCCTGTTAAGTTCTCATGGACATAATAAAAAACAAATCATTAAATCATCCAGTTGATATTTATTTCTTCTTATGATGCCAGCTACTATCAGACACAAAGAAGTTACAGAATATGGTGCTTGCTCATAGGGAAATGATGATTCATTTGTGAAAATGAGATATATACAATATCTTAATACTATTAAGATGCAATACTATTATATGCAATTTAAAAGGAATTCAACACATTTTTTTTTACAGATCTACTTTTTGCCGTATAGTAAGTACTGTGGGGGAACAATAGCATGTAGTCTCTGTCTTTAAGGTTATACAAGCTCAGAATTTAATGAAAGAGATAACCACATCATAATAATAGAAAGCCTGAGATAAATGCAGTGGAATTCCATGAGAGAGAGAGAGAGATCAGTCCCAACTGGGGGATTTAAGAAAGCTTCAAGAAAAACACAGGGCTTGATACTGGCTCTCAAGGATGTGTAGGACTTTAACAAATGGAGCAAATGGATGATAGTAGCAAATTGTGTAGCATGTGAAATGATATATATGGCATATAATTAGGTATTAAGAGCATTCAAAATAAATACAAAAACTTAGGAGAAGCAGATATTTTTATGTTGTTCAGTAGTGGAACAGGTAGAAATCAAACTAGGCAAGATAGATTGGAGCTTTTTAAATTAAATCAAATTTTAATTATCCACTCTGGAATAATCCTTTCACCCAAGAGGAATTCCAACAATGGCAACTGTAAACATTTATCAGTTAGATGCCCTGTAAAAACTGAACATTTTATATTCAGTATCTCATTTAATGCCTAAGCATGAAGAAAAGGCTTAGAGGAAGTTGCCCAGAGTTGTACAGCTATTTAACTGCACAGGACCTGTCATATCCCTTGGGTTCCAGGAACATTTTACTTAGAACAATTCTTCATTAAATGACTTATTTGGCCTCATATATTCCTAAGCTGATTTGGTGAATTAAAGAAGAGAGGTTGGGTGCCCATATAACCTGGTTCGATCCCATTTCTTGGTTGGATCTGCATCTGACTAATTTTCTGGTTACCTTATCTCTAACTTTTAGTTTTCTCAACTGTCAAATGAGAATTGTATTTCAATTTCATAGGAATAAAGCAATGATTAAATGAAAAAAAATAGTATTTGATAGCTTTATCTGGATTAACTATGATTGTGCACCTATAATTAATTATTAGATGTAAGTAAAACATAAGACTCAACTTTGATTCAGTATCTCTTCATGTTTGGGACAATAGTATTTCATGGCCAACTGGCAGCATTGACCAAGATTTTAAAGGTATTAATGGACTCAAGTGAAACAATCCAGTATGGTGTGATGACTATACACAATAGATTCATGTATAAAATGGCGTTTCATTTGATTTAAGGAGTAACTTTCAAACAGAATTCTCAGATAGTGTATAGTGTTTATGATAAGCTTTTCTTGTTACATTTCTTTTTTTTTTTTTAGATTTTATTTATTTATTTGAGACAGAAAGAATGAGAGACAGAGAGCATGAGAGGGAGGAAGGTCAGAGGGAGAAGCAGACTCCCTGCAGAGCAGGGAGCCCGATGCAGGACTCGATCCCAGGACTCCAGGATCATGACCTGAGCCGAAGGCAGTCGCTTAACCAACTGAGCCACCCAGGCGCCCTCTTGTTACATTTCTATTTTTGGATCACGAAAATTTATTCACTTTTGTTTTATTTTTATTCACTTTCATAACAAGGAACTATGACTATTGTATTATGACTATATATCTAATTGAGTGTAAAAACTATATATTTTTAGTTAATTATTAGTCACAGTGCTACCAATTCCAGAAACTTAATTCTATTAGTTTGGCTTTGTTTTGTTTTGAATTATCTTAGGAAAAAAGTTTACCAAAAAATTCATTTTATGGTACAAGGCAAGAGTCAGATGTGAAAAACAAACAAAAAAATGAGCATTAAACAGGACAGTTTTAATTTTTAAATGTCAGTAACTTTTGTACTACAAAAAAAAAAAAACAACCCTTATTTATTTTGCCTGTATTCATTATGGCTTTGGTGTAATTAAACATGTGACTTTGCAAAGTGTTTCATGGCTCACAACAGAATGTATACTTTCCATTCCATGTGAAAATAGACACACAAAAGCAAGTATGGCTTTTGAAAATGCAAGGATGAAGTCAATTATCTTTATATTGGGACAGTTTAGGGAGAAAAAGAGAGAAGAGACCCTTTTAATACTATGAAATAGATTAAAATTTTATTTTAAAAATACAATTTTCACAAATAAGGGCTTCCAACTTTTTCAAATGCATTGTGTTATGCTTCTCAGTATAGCACTTGTAGAGAGCACTCAGTTTCTTATAAAATAATGAGTAATGCAAATTACTTATAAAATAATTGAGTAATGCAAATCATGGTCTTGATTTTATCAGTTCCAGCATTTTTTTTTTTGATCCAATAATGTAAGAGTATGACAAACCAGATTAGCATTTCCAAAAGTGTGTTCCTTGGAGTATATACATCAGAGATTTTTTTTAAAGACTTTAATTATTTATTTGAGAGAGAGAGAGAGAGATTGAGAGAACAAGTGGGAGTAGGAGCAGAGGGAGAAGCAGACTCTCCACTGAGCAGGGAGCCAGTGAAGTGGGGCTTAATCCCAGGGCTCCTAGAACATGACTTGAGCTGAAGTCAGATGCTTAGCTGACTGCCACTGAGACGCCCCACTGAGAGCTTTTAATGTGTAAACATTGTGCATTGTGAATTTTCCAGCATATGCAGCACTTTATAGGTTGCTAAAATTCTTTCACAGTGGAATTCCTAATGTATACCTTAGGAAAGCTGACCCATATCAAATTAAATCCACTTTTCTTCTAGGGTTTCCAGACCCAGTTCCAAACTGGGGAGGGGGTTCTCAGTCGCAAAACACCAATTACAGAACACCAGGTGTCAGAGAATTCAACTCAATTCTGACACTACCTTCCTGGAGACAGCATCAGATTCCAGAGATTAAGGGTTCAGTTCTACAAGACTGCCCTCCACCCCCTACTTCAGATGCCAGTGGCAAGCCCTAGGATGTGACCTGTGCTTTTGACCAACCAGCTGCAGACTGGAAGTTCCAATGGTCTCTTCCTTAGGTTTGATTAATTTGCTAGAGCAGCTCAAAGAACTCAGGGAAGCACTTACTAACATTTACCAGTTTATTAAAGGATATGGTAAAGGATACGATTTCACAGCCAGATGAAGAGATGCCCTAGGCCAAGTATGGGGAAAGGGGGCAGAGCTTCCATGTTCTCTCCAGGAGTGCCCCGCCCTGTGCATCTCCACACCTTTACCAACTGGAAGATCTCCTTTTGGTTTTTTATGGAGACTTCATTATATATTCACAATTGACTAGTCATTGGCCATTGGCTGACTCAACTTCCAGCCCCTCTTTTCTCCCCAGAGGAGGGGTGAGGGTGGGACTGAAAGTTCCAACCCTCTAATCAAGGGATTGGTCCTTACAGCAACCAACCTGTGCGTTGCGTGGGCTCCAAAGGCTACCTTCATTAACAAAAGACATGTTAATCACCCTTACCACAAGAAATTCCAAAGGTTTTAGGAGCTGTGAGCCAGGAGCGTGGAGGAAGACCAAATGTATTTTGGTCATCTGAATGATGAAAATATATATTTCTTAGAAAGCACAATATTGCAACTTCCAAAATATTAGCAGTTATTCTTCATTTCTACCTGTAGCTTTCCTCAGTAGCAAGCTTTTATTAATTATAACAAGGCTAGAGCAGTCCTTCCTGCCCTCTTGGTCCTCTCAGTTCGCCTCTGGCACCATCACTTCATCTACTACTAATGACACTGGCTGGAGCTGAGGCTCTATTAATTCAGAACCTCAGAAACCAACTGATGATTCACTCCTTAGGTAAGCAGAACCTGTCAGTACAAATGGCTTTATTGGATGGTGGGACTGTTTCGTGAAATAGTAGATGTGTACGAGAGAAGAGCAAATCTGTAGCTGATGGATGGCTAAACCAAGAGAATACTTGAGAGAAGAGAATTGAGTCTGCTTTTGCTCCTGGGAGAGACCACTAGATCTGTTATGGGGTTTTAGAAACCATAAGGCAAGAAATAGTAAGAAAAGGCAAAGCAAGTTTTCAACATTTGGCTTTAGATGCAGCTGACAATATGTGGGACTGAAAATGTATTATGCATGTTTTAAAATTTTAAAAAAGTTCATGTTATTATAGCTATTTGATTTCATAAGAAATATTTCTTCAATTATTCTTAAGGTTGGTAGAAATTCCTCATATCCACAGATAGGCTGATTGACTCTCCCAGTCACTTGGAAAATTACTTCAAAATTACTCCTTTTATTGCAAAATATTACAGATTTATAAAGACTGAGTGAAAGAGAGTTCTTTAGTATAGAATGATTAGGCAAGTCAGATGTCATGGTGATTATTCCCCTGGACAAATTATTTAGTGTCCATTGACCTAATTTTCTTTATTTGTGAATGGGGATGCTGAGGAGGAAAGAAGAGACACAACACACACATAACACAGGGAAAGGTTTGTAGGTAATTAACAGCCAGACCCTGCTGGGACAGAGTCAAAGATGAAAAATACATGAGTCCTGTCCTCAAAAGTCATAGTAAAATAGGAAGAATCCAATGTGACACAAAAGTAAGGACAGCATGCTATGAAAATTCAGAGGAAGGAATGGTAGCTTTTGTGGGAGATACTGGGAAGGCTTCTTGGTGGTAATGTGTTAAAAGTTATGAATAATAGGCATGATGTCAATGTCAAGAAATTGGAATGATTTAAAAAGGAAAAGTTTGGACTAAAGAAGGCAGCAGTCATGTTAACATCTTCCCACCAGGCTTGAGATCAAAGGAACCAATGAGAGTCCTGGGATGTGACTTGGGCAATTTCTCCAGGTTTTATCCCTCCACCCTCCACTTTCATTATTTATTGTCTTCTTGCCTAAGTTGCTATCCCATTTGTCTCTACAAAGATTTTCTGTTTCCACCTAAGCCATTCATTCAAATCGATAATATCCCCACTAAAGTTTTGGTGACCTTTTTTTCTCAAAACTTTGCCTACCCTACTCTGCCATGCTTCTGCCTCTGCTTCTAAAGGCCTGCAACCTCAAATTTCCCAACTCCCATTTGCCTGGAAGGTATAATCAGACAGGAGGGCATCAACTTGAGGAACCAGAAAGAGGCCAGAAAATGAGAGCCGTGCTTATAGGAGAACTTATGTTCCCTTTTGGTTGAAAATTATGGTAGGTGAAAAGGAGTAAGTGTGAAATAAAACCCTGAAAACAGATGGAAGTCCTCTCATGAAATCCTTGAATGCTCATTTAGCTAAAAATGTCAGACTAGCTATTTTGTAAGGAATGGGAAAGTATTTAATATATTTAATCAAGGAAGTAACATACTCTAGATTTTTCATTATGAAGGTGAATTCAGTGGCTGTGAATAAAATGGATTGGCTGGGGAAAAGACTCATGCAGTAGTTAATAGAACTTGGTCTGGAGTCATGGACTTGGGAAGGCAAAAGAGAAGGAAACATGAAAGAGCAATTTTGGAAGTGAAATCGATAGGATATTACAACTGACTAAAAATGGGGCTGAGGAAAGGGCACAGATGATGTAATCATATCTCCAAGAAGTGCTGGATAACAACAGGTGTCTTCAAAACTCAGCAGATGGGATTATTAACAAGAAACAGGAAAGTGGAGAGAATCTGAGATTAGTATTGGGTTGATCTGTGGGTAGCAAAGGAATTTGTGTTTTAAAGAGTTTTCAAGTGATTCTGATAAGATTCTTCCCCCACATGTTTTATTTTGATCACTAAGTATTATATAGAATAAATCCATTATGATTTAAGAAAACTGCTGTTGGTTCTCCAATGACTGTCTTCACCAAATGTAATATGAAAATATATGAGTAAAAGTGGTTTGGAAAATCAAAGATGCATAAAGAATAACTTTAAACATAATCTTGAGATGAAAGAATGTTTTCTTAAGAAAATGGTAAAATTAAAAATAGTGATTTTTATCATTAACACCTAATATTTATAGAGATTTCCATTTGTCTAATATTTATATTTTATTATTTTTCCACTATACAGTTGAGGCCTAGAAAGGTTAAGTATCTTTCCCAGGGTCAAAAAGTGGCACAGCCATATTTCAAACACCACATTTTATTGCCTTATTTAAAAACTAAGGAGATTTTTTTTCTTTCATAGCCAAGATAATCTTCAAGGAAACTTCTGGATGTGGTGCCACAAGAGAGACATATGTCCACATTTAAAAGTAAGCACAAATATTTAATCTCATAATGTGTTTTTATTCATCATACTCCTATTTGTTTGCACTGTTATTGCCATAATGTTATCAGGAGTGCATTAAACAATAAATATTTGACTCCAAAGGAGTCATTTTTGTTTTTTTCTGGAAATCTCTCCCAGGACCTTAGCTCTCTAGAGAAGCCTTGTGTGATAAGTCTAGTCTTGAGAATTCAGAGGGAAGGCAAATGTAGAGGTGAAGACAGGGGAGAGTAGGGCACTAAACATTTGCTTGTCAGTTTCACAATTTTGTTGGAGCTAGCTGTGACTGGTCTCTACATATTAGTTCTATACAAATTAATTCTGAATATACCAAAAGTTGTTTTACATATTGAGAACTTTATAATAATATATGAATATTTCACTTTTTATACTGGTGTGTTTCTTTTCAGTTATGTGTTCTTTCAGGCTTATGTAATTTAGTGACCTGAGTTCTAACTTTTCTAGACAAAAACAAAACTGACTCTTACTATCTGTAATTATTAAGAGAAGTACTGACTGTTGAAGGGTAAACTGAAAGCTTTGCATGGTTCAACATAATACATTCATAAAATTTATATGAGGAGAAAGAGATTTTTAGGTAGAAATGTGAATGATTCTCAGAGAAATATAAATGGTACTCAGATAAACCTTGAAAGTCTGAGGATAATATTACAATTCAAATATCACCTGGGTAAAATTTAGCTTTTTAATATCTTCATATTGATGAATATGAGTTTATTTTAATCCTGATCCTTAAAAAGTTAAAATTTTATTTAATGTTACAATTTGATCAAAGCTCTACTTCCAAACAGAATGATTTCTCTACCAAGTTTGCAAATTTCCTGAAAGAATAGTGTCGTGGACATTTTTACTGAAATAGCAGCATTGTTATTGCCCTCAATTACTTTCATGACCAAAGAAAGCTGGAAAATTGAAGCAAAAAAAAGTATATTTTTGACTCATTTCTTCAATTCACATTTTCTTTGACATGTGAAATCCTGGTTACAACATAGTATTTATTTAGCTTTACTTAAAATGAGAATACTTTGATTTGTCCAGTAGTGATTTGTCTATAAATGATAGATTGCTTGTAGAAGTTGCTTTTAGAGTGTTGGTTGAATGTTATTGGATCATTTCTAAATGTCACCAAGGTTCACTTGGATTGAACTTAAGTGTACTAGTTCTTAGACAACTGTTTGTGTTGTGAACAGATCTTAACTATCTCAACATGCCAGTGGTATATCATAATGGCCACTGTAAAGACACACAGCCTGGAATTACTTTGATTATGGGGGTTCTAAGGAGTACCTGTGATTGATTCCCACAAGGCTAAGGGCCATTTCAACTGCTGAGGGCATTTATTGTGATGTACCCTTTAAGTGGTCTTAACAGGACACCATGAGACTAAAAGTGGAGTTACTTAGACATTCTCTTGCCAAGAGTGATGTCTAGTTTTGGTGTCATTATGAAAGCCCTTTACTGTTCCCGCTCTCTTTTCCTCACATAAATCCTTACCTTTGTGATCCACTTTAACCTTATTCATTTTCAAGGACAGTTGGTTTGGTGCCATTTGATTTCCTAATCATTAAGCTGTTTCCTTTTGCCATGGGTTAGCTCCTTCTCCCTCCCTTACCCTTCCGTTCCCCCTCTCTCCTTCCCATCCCTCCTTTCCCCTCCTTCCTTTTTTTCCCCCTTTATTTACTCCCTACTCTTCCTTCCTAATTACAATTGCTAGCCATAATCAGAATATGACTTAGTCAAGAAGTATCTATTGAATGCCATCAGTCCACAGTACTGGCAGCTCCCAATTGTTGGGGATTGTTTTGAAGGGCATCCATTGACCTATTGGTTCAGAGTATTTGAGCTTCTTTCTTTTTTTCTAGTGCTTTTATCTAGTTTCTGACTTTTAGATCCTTTTGCATTATTTTGCAAGGATTTTATAAAGTCATCCCTTTGTGAAAATGTACTGCTCATGGAATTTTTATTGATTTGCAGTTCCTTCATCTTGGGACAAATCCTAAATTATCTCAGATGATATATTTTTGTGTTAGCATTCCTTTTATTGTTTTCTATATATGTCTCTTTGACGTTTTGATTTTCCAGTCTTCAAATGAAGGTTTTATCTTAAGTGCTCAGTGCAGAGTTTCCAACACATTATGTTCAAATACTTTTTTGGTGTGGTTAAGTTTTTTTGAAAAAATAAAATTATTAATTGTATTGCCCTTTCCTTAATTGGTACTATTTTGTAGAGTTTACAAAGCATGTGACTGACAGTTGTATTACTCTTTATATGGCTAATGATCTGATATTTTCCCCTTTCTATGATACTATAAACTACATCTTGACTCCTGAGCTGTTACTGAAGTAAAATGTCTTTTCTATTTCATAAGTTAATTTTGAGTCTTAAATGGTACAATGTATGATAACCTTTGTTAACTGTAAAGCGCCGTGAAGTAAAAGGTTACTATCACCTGAAAAAAAGTTGTATATGTTAATCAAATTTCAGCTTTTAAAAATATCAAAGAGTTTAGTGATGATAGCATTTGATGGAACAAAGGAAAAGGGGAGAAAGGAAGGAAAGGAAAATATCTAAAAAGTCCAAATGTGGAGATAAAAAGGTGAATGGTACAATTTGAGGCAGCATCTAAGAAAGAAAAAGGAATTTGGAAGTTCCCAGTTGTACGGTCTTGTGACGATAAAATTCATCATAAAAAACAGAGAAGAAATTTATATATGTTATTTTAATGAACACTTCTTAACTATGGAGATATTATAGAAGAGATGATGATAGATGGGGCAGATATGAATAGAGGAGTTAGTAACAAATTGATGACACATCTAAACATACACATCCAGGAGAGTAAATAAGCTTTATTCTAAAATGAAAGCTTTCATCTCAACTCTAATTTCATTTTGTTGAAGATGTATCTCTAGTACATGTATGAAATCAGCAAATACAGTGTTCAGGGATAAGTGACAATTCCTTATTCCTTCTTAACCGTTACCTTTTACTAAACTGTATTTGGGAAAGCTGGTGGACGAGGGGAAAGGTATGAGGTAAATTGTTTTGTTTTAACCTTTAACAAGAGTCTACTTGATGTAATAGAAAGCACACTGACTTTAAAACTTTAAAGTGTGGGTGGAGGCGCCTGGGTGGCTCAGTCGTTAAGCATCTGCCTTCGGCTTGGGTCATGGTCCCAGGGTCCTGGGATCAAGCCCCACATCGGGCTCCCTGCTCCGCGGGAGGCATGCTTCTCCCTCTCCCACTCCCCCTGCTTGTGTTCCCTCTCTCACTGTGTCTCTCTGTCAAATAAATAAATAAAATATTTAAAAAAAACCTTTAAAGTGTGGGTTTTAAAACCTAGAATTTACACTGTGACAATGAGGAACAGTGATTTATAGCAGAGTTTCTCAAAGTTTTATGTGCATGTGAATCCATCTGGAAATCTTGTTAAAATGCAGATTCTGATTCAGCAGATCTAAAGTATGGCCCAAGAGTCTCCTAGGTGGTGCGTGGTGCTGCTCTGCCATGAACCACACTTTGTTTCACAAGAATACTCATTTATTTGCATTTTATCATACAGTGGACAACAAGAACTAGAATTCAAATTCAGTGTGCTTCTTATCAGAGCTCACAAAGTTGGCATTAGCTAACCATAAAATTCTTTCTCCTTTTCTGAAGCATGGATTTTCACTGATAAAGATCAACAAGCACTTCTTCACCATTTACATTTCATGCATATGCTGAAACTTGATTTGTACAGTGTACATCTATGATTTTATCTACTGTAAAGTAACATATATGCTACACACAAGTTAATGACCCTTTTGCCTTCCATGCCCCTGCGGTTCATTAACATTAACAATGTTAATTTGACAGGGATGTTGGTGGTAGTTTCATTCGGTTTTCACTTCCTTTTCTATATTAAGGTAAAATTCACATAACATAAAATTCATTTTTTAATCCTTTAAAAATGTACAATTAAGTGGCTTTTAGTACATTCACAGTGTTGTGCAACCATCACCACTTTCTAATTCCAGAACATTTTTCTTACCCCAGAAAGAAACCCTTAGTGTACTCATTAAGCTGTCACCATTCCCTCTTCCCCCAGCATGTGGCAACCCCTAATCTCTTTCTGTCTTTATGTATTTTCTTATTCTGAAATAATAATAATCCATATTCTGAAATAAGCCAGTAACCCAGTTCATAAAAATGGAATTATATGATTATGGCCTTTTGTGTCTGGTTTCTTTCACTTAGTGCAATATTTTCAAGGTTCATCTGTGTTGTATAGTGTGTACACATTTTTATGGCTGCATAATATTTCACTTTATGAATATACTGTATTTTGTTTATCCATTTATCAGTTGATAGACATTTGGGTTGTTCCACTTTTTGGCTATTTGAATAGCACTATTAGAACAGTGGGTGCAAGTTTAGTGTGGATGTTTGTTTTCATTTCTCCTAGGTATGTATCTAGAAGTAAATTGCTGGTCATCTGATAAATTCTATATTTAACTTTCCGAGCTACCATCAAATGGTTTCCAAAGTAACTGCCCTGTTTATGTTCCAAAAAGGTATGAAGGTTCTAATTTCTCTACGTCCTTATCAACATTTGTTTTCCATAATTTTGTTTTGTGTTTAATGATACCTTCCCTAGGGTGTGCAATGGTGTATCATTGTGGTTTTGATATATATTTTCCTGATGACTAATGATGCTAAACAGCCTTTCATGTACTCATTGCTCATTTGTATATCATCTTTGGGAATATATTTATTCAAATCCTTTGCCCATTTTTAAATTGAGTTCTTTGCCTTTTTGTCATTGAGTTTGAAGAGATCTTTATATATTCTGAATACTAGGTCCTTATCAGATACATGAATTGCAAATATGTTTCCCTACTCTGTGGATTGCCTTTTCACTTCCTTGATTGTGTCCTTTGATGGATAAGAGTTTCTAATTCTGATAAAATACAACTTATCAAACTTTTTATGTCCTGTGCTTCTAATATCATACCTAAAAATTCATTGCCAAAATCCAAAAAGATTTTGAGTCTGTTTTCTTTTAAGAGTTTTATAGTTTTAGATCTCATATGCAGGCTTTTGATCTACTTAGACTTAATTTTTGTATAAGGTGTGTCCAGCTTCAATCTTTTGCATGTGGTTATCCAGGTGTCCCAGCATTTGTTGAAAAGACTATTATTTCCCCATTGAATGGTTTTAGCACCATTTTTTTTATAATCAATTGACAATAGGTATATAGATTTATTTCTGGACTGGGGATTCTATTCCATTGATTTATATATGTATCTTCATGCCAGTACCCAATTATATTGATACTGTAGCTTTATATTAAGTTTTGAAATTGAGAAGTGTGTTGCTCAGCTCTCTTCTTTTTTTACGATTGCTCTGGCTCTTTGGAGTTCCTTGAGCTTCTATATAAATTTTGAATCAACTTGTCCATTTCTGCAAAAAAAAAGCCATTGGGATATTGATAAGGATTGCACTAAATTTGTAGGTCACTTTGAGTCATATTGCTATATAAGCAATATAAAGGCTTTCAATCCATGAAGATAACTTTCAATTTAGTTATAATTTCTTTAATTTCTTTTAATAATGTTTTATAGCTTTCAGTGTACAAATATTATACATCTTTGGTTAAATTTATTCTTAAGTATTTTATTTTCTTTTATGCCATCATAAATGGAGTTGTTTTCTTAATTTTACTTTTATTTTTTTTAAAGATTTTTTATTTATTATTTATTTGAGACAGAGAAAATGAGAGAGAGAGCACATGAGAGGGGGGAGGGTCAGAGGGAGAAGCAGATTCCCTGCCGAGCAGGGAGCCCGATGCGGGACTCGATCCCGGGACTCCAGGATCATGGCCTGAGCCGAAGGCAGTCGCTTAACCGACTGAGCCACCCAGGCGCCCCTTAATTTTGCTTTTAGATTGTTCTTCACTATTATATAGAAGTACAACTGATTTTGTATCCTGCCAAATTGCTTAATTTTTAAAATTCATTTTCATTGTATTTTTGTAGATTATTTAAGATTTTCTCTATATAAGATCATGTCATCAGCCAATAAAGGTAGTTATATTCTTGCCTTTCCCATCTGGATGCCTTTTATTTCCTTTTCTTGCCTATTTTTCCTGGCTAGTACTTCTAGTGTAATGTTGAATAGAGGTGACAAGAAAGGACATATTGTCTTACTCTTGATCAATGAGGGAAATAATTCAGTCTTCCATCACTAAGTGTAAAGTTAGCTGTGGATTTTTCATAGATACTCTTTTATCATGTTGAAGAAGTTCTTTTCCATTTCTAGTTTTATGGGTGTTTCTTTTTTTAATCATGAAAGAGTATTAGATTTTGTCAAATGCTTCTTTTGTGTCATTTGAGATGATCATGTGTTTTTTTTCCCCTTTCTTTTATTAATGTGGTATATCACATTGACTGAACATCATTTGTTCTAACTTAGACTGGTCTTACAAATTTTTCAAAATTAGTGACTTACTTGGTGTTTTCAAACAGTATTTCCAAATAATGAGCATTATTTTATGCTCCTTTGTGAAAAACTTGACTTACTAGAAGAGTAACTGTGCTTTCTTTGAAAATAGCATGAAGTGATCATGTCACTAATTGTCAGAGTTTTATAACAGACAATGGTCTATCTACCAGAGGTAAAACAAGGAATTCTCAGGTATTTATTATCTTCCTTTTCTAGTTGCATTCTTTTTGGGGGCATGTATGAAATAATCATATTTTCAGATTCACATTTTATATTTTCCCTGGAGTTCTGTTTACTATTATAAACATTAACCTGAGTAACTATATTTACATTGCTATTTCATTAATACATTTTAATGCTTTGATAAATCAATTTTGAACCACTAACCTAGTTTTGGGAATGAAGAATTTAAAGAAATCTAATAATAACAAGGAAAATAAAAAGTTATAAAATATGTCATGCACATGATGAGAATATACATGTTTTCCAAGATAAAAAATATCAGCACAATCTTTAGTAAATGATTATTAAATACTTTTGGCAATTTTTGTGAACATCATAGTTTTACATTTCAAACTTGTTAAATATATGTTAGCAGAAATGTCTCATTGTTTCTTGTCTGGAAACTTGCAAACGATTGGCAGATTTCTTTGTACTCTAGGTGATTGCTAGTGTTCTATGCACCTCATCTTGAGGGATTTTGCATTGAACCACATTTTTAAAATGACTATAATGATAGTAATGAAGGTAAGTCTCTGCTGCATAGTTTTGGATGCTTGCTGACCTTGCCTTAAGCAGTGTGTGTGTGTGTGTGTGTGTGCGCGCGCGTGTGCGCATGTTTGGTTTACTTTTACTTTAGCTACATTACAGTAGTACAGATAGTAGGGCTGATGTTAGAACTAAGATGAAATAAGCTTTTCATGAAGATAATAACAATGTCTATCAAATCATACTTTCAGAATCTTCAGGTTTCATACTGCAAAGCTTCTCCCCTCCCAGGTTTATAAAATCTCCAATTATGGAAGTTCATTAATTGGATTTCTATATTCTACATGCTGTATTTATATATCAAAACAATAGCTACCAGCTACCCTATGCTCCTCCAGCTCTATCTGACCTCCCTGGATAATCTCACATTATAGGTATGCGGACTATAGTCACAAAATTCCAAATGTGTATTTCTAGTCTTGACTTCTTTCATGAGATTCTAATAGAATCTCCTCTTGGACATTTACAAATACTTCAAACTCATCTTATTTCAAAAACAATTACTTTCATTCCCATCTGTTAGTCAGCTTTCTCTAGAGAAATAGAACCAATAAGAGATTATATCTATATGCATATATAAAATGTAGACCAAGAAATCCCACAATCTTCCATCTGTAAGCTAAAGACCTAGGAAAGCCAGTGGTGTAATCCAGACCAAACCTGAAGGCCTGAGAATCAGAGGAACTGATGGTGTAAATCTTAATCCAAGGGCAGGAGAAGAAGAGATGAGATGTCCCAGTCATTTCAGTGAGGCCGGAAGAAAGGGATGAATTCTTTAAATTCCTTCTTCCTTTGCCTTTTGTTCTCTCCAGGCCCTCAGTGGATTGGATGATGTCCACCACACCCGGGAGGGCAAGCTATTACACTTTGTCCACTGATTCAAATGCTAATCTTGTCCAGTAACACCTTCACAGACACACCCAGAAATAAAGTTTAATCTGGGCACTGTGTCCAATCCAGTTGACACAGAAAATTAACCATCCCCCATATCCACCCTCACATGTGTTCATACTTCCTTTTTTCCTTTTCTTTCTACTTCAGTTGGTGGCACTCTCTAGTCTTCCATCGTGCAAACTAGAACCCTGGCAACTGGTCACCTGGTGCTCCTAACTATGTGAGAAATAGAGAAATAGTGCTTCAGTGTTTTCTTCCTCTTTACCTATACCACCGCCTTAGTTCAAGCCCTCTGGGTTGTGTCTCCCTGCCCCACTCTGCTGGCACAGCTCTCTCACTGATCTCCCTGCTGTCAGTATTTTCATTTTCCTCTCACCCCTCCACAGCCCCCAGAAAAGTCCATGTAAAATGTGAATCTGACCATATCCTTCACCTGTGTCTTAGGGTCCCCCATCACCTGTAACATATAGGATTGCTATTCCTTCAGTGGACCTACAACCACTTTCCTACAGATTAAAACTTATTCAGAATTCAAGAGAAAAATGAAATGAGATGCTAGTAAGGAAAATGTACATGAGCATCACCATCTAGTTTTTAAATATGGAACAGCCTTATATAATGCCTTAATGGCATAAACATTTAAAAGCTTGATGGTACCTCAAATGGCTATTTATTTTATTAAATTTTTAAATTTATTAAATTAAATTTTATTAAAGCCTACTGCATTCTATAGAAGAGGATCATTGTATATTTAATTTTTACATATACAATTAAACTCATCTATGTGATACATTTATCCAAACAACCTAGTTTCTATTCCTGGAACTTTATTTTGAACAGTGTGATCTAAAACTGACTTTTCCATGGGAACAAAGTTACATATGGGAATTATGCTTCTGGAAAACCACCAGAAGATTGTGCATATCATGGAATAAAAGAAACAGGGAAGAACAGTTAAATGAGACTTGGACTGAAATAACATTTATCAAAGACAGCCATCAATAATGCATCTAGTTCGTTTAAGAACTAGATATTTGCTAAAAAAGGAAACAAAGCAACAACAAAACCACATGTGATTTGGTGAGCTGAGTCACTGAAGAGTACTTACAAAATGCTATTCTTTCACCCTTTCCATCAAATCTGTTCCTCCTTCATCCTCCTCATCACAGTAAAATACTCCTATTATCTACCCAAATGCTCAGGGCAAAAACCTACATATGATCTGTGCCTCTACCCTTTCCTTCATCCTTAATATCAGATCCATCAGCAAGTTCTCAGGGCTCTTCCTCCGAAAGATATCTCCCTTAAATCCATTTATTTCTTCTTATCTCTGTCCTTCCTCCTAGTCCATTATCTGTCATCTACATTCTTTCCATCCTTTCCTAACTGTTTCAGCGCTTCCATTTTAGCTTATCCACAATCTATTCTATGTATCAAGAAGAAGGTGATCTTTTAAAAGTAAACATCAGATCATGTCACTCATCTGCTGAAAGCCATGCAAGGTTGCCCCACTTCAATGAGATAGAAACTTCTTGCTATATCGTTCATGGTCCTACATGATCTGGCATTGCTCCCCAATTGGACTTTGTTACCTAATAACCTTCTCCCTGTCTTACTTTGCTCTAAGCACACTGGACTTCTGGATGAACCATCCTGACTTTGAAGGCAGCTCATGTGAGCCTTCAGAGCCTTTGTTCACTGCTTGGTGCACTTCCCTTAGAATTCTTTGCCAGGCTGGCTTTGCCTCCTCATTAGTCCATACGTAACTACCTGTTATGTTATGAATTTTGTTTCCTCCAAACTCATATGTTGAAGTCTTAATCCCTGGTATCTCAGAATGTGAGTCTATTGGTTAAGTAGGGCTGCCATGAAAAAATGCCATGGACTAGGTGGCTTAAACAACATAAATTTATTTTCTCACAGTTCTGAAAGCTGGAAGTACAAGATGGAGGTGTTGGTTGGTGTGGTTTATTCTAAGGCATCTCTCTTTGGCTTGCAGATGGCCATCTTCTCGCTGTATTTTCACCTGTTTCCTCTCTGTGTGCACATTCATAGTGTCCCTATTCTTTTAAGGACACAAGTTTTATTAGATTAGGGCTTCACCCTTATGATTTCATTGAGCCTTAATTATCTCCTTAAAGCCCCGATCTCCAAATACAGTTATATTGTGGATTTGGGCTTAAACATATGAATTTTGAAGGGACACAATTTGATCCATAACATTGACTGTGTTTGTAGGTAAGGTCCTTAACAAGGCAATTAAATTAAAAGGAGATCAGAGGGTGGGCCCTAATCCAATAGGATTTCTGTTTTCATAAGAAGAGAAGTTTAGGACACAGACATATACAGAAGGAAGACAATGTAAATATAGGCCAAGTAGAGAAACCACAGAAGGAACCAACTCTGCCAACATCTTGATCTTAGACTTCTAGCTTCCAGAATTATGAGAAAGCACATTCCTGATATTTTTGCCACCCACTCCGTGGTACTTTGATATGGTGCCCTACTAAACTAATAAACTACCTCAACAAGTTCTTTCCTGAGTCCTCAAGCTAGGCAGCCCTTTGCTATCTCTATCCTATTGTCTTGTCACTGGAAGGTAACCCATGACAGCATGGATCTTGCTGTGTTGTTCTGTGTAGGTCTTCAGCACTCAGGGAGGTGACTGGCTCATTGTACTATGCTCTGTTGGTTGAATAAATGAGTGGATGAGAGATTGACTGATGGAATAGTTGAGTGGATGGACCTTCTTATAGACAACAAACCCAGAAGAAGTGGGACATGGAATGGGCAAATTTTGAAGAAAGGAACTTTATAGGGGTTTGCCTAGGAAAGAACAACAAGACTGTAGAGATGTCGGATGGTTTTAGGTCAAAGAGTTAGTGGGAGCTTGAAGACGCTAGTAGAGAATGCATGACAAGAAAAGTGGAAACAGAGCAGCTACAGTCTCTGTGACTACAGAGTTGGAAATACAGTGTAGTTGTCCTCCCATGAGATGGCAGCAAATGAGACAGGCTATTAGCTTAGGGACCCGGTAGGAAGGGGAAGCAAGGCTCTGCACTATCTTTCCAAAAAACTGGGCCTTCAGTTCTAGCTGTAATGGAGGTCACATCTCCCTTTCAAATGCATCCCGCCTGTCACATTCCAGGCACTCAGGCCCTCCTTTCCTATGTATGACTTGAAAATGTGCAATTCTTGCTTAACCCTGACATCTTCCTGCTCCACCTGCTGCACAAACTCTTTCCATGTCTCCCCAGTGCTGGCAGTGTTTGCTGTAACCCTGTTTGTGTTTCTCCACTATGACTCCTAGCTGCCTGATCCTTGCCCGAGATGACTTACACTCTGCTTTTTACAGGTCCTAATACCAAGAGCTCATGTTCCATTAGATTTATGGAGACCGTGGTCTTTGCCCAGATCCTAAAGAAAGGCCAGAGAGAGGACAGGAAAATCATAAAGCTAACCAACCAGCACACTGACATCTAAGGGGAACAGCTCCAGAAATTAAATTAAAAGAAAATAAATAAAAATAAAATAAAAGCAAAAAAGTATTTGAAAAAACACACATTTGATATTGCATATCTATTAAAAAACATTAACTCTATATCAAGTTTATGTATTTGTGTGTTAATAGATTTCTAATCTGGTGTAATTCATTGCCCATATGAGCAATAAGTGGTTAATATGAGCTGTCAACCTAAACCTGAAAATTAGCTTGTAAGATGGAATTGAATGCTATTTTGGCATTATTAAAACCTGATTGAACTCGTATAAATACAGACTGATTTGAGGACCCAGGCTGTAAACACTTTTTAAGAATCATTGTTCAGGCATTCAAATGAGGTAAAATTGTCAAATTCAGTTTTGGGGGACTATCGTGGTATATTCATCTATGGAATTCAAGCTTTCTCAGGCAGGTACTATTTCTAAAACTTTTCAGTGAATTCTATTTTCTGAAGAGTGATAATGAATGTGTGAGTTTTAAGCATTAGCTCATTAAATTTTTACAACTATATGAAGCAGGCATTATTATTATCTTAATTTTACCCATGAGAAAACTGTTTTACTATCCTGCCCTAATTCCTCAAGTGGGAGAGTCAAGAATTAGACCCAGAGTGTCTAATTCCAGAAAAAAGATTTCTTTAACCAGTACCTATGCTGAATTAGAGGGAAAACTTTTGTTTTCTACTAATTACATATACAATTTTAAATCAAAGTTTATTTGTAATTTCTTTTATATTTATTTTATTTGTAGTTTACTTATAATTATGCATTTTGGTGGCTGTCTTATACATAGATATTTATAATCCATGTGTTTTGGGCAAAATTTTATGTAGATAATGTCTTCACCATAAGCAAAAAAAATGCGTATATGGTTATATACGTGTTAATGACATTTGATTGATTGATTGACTGATTGATAGATATTTACCACATACCTGCTTTGATTTCATGAGTCAAACTTCTCCCTGGTCAGGAGCTTGACAAAGATAAATTGAGAATGGCTTTGAAGTTCCTGCCTTTAATTGCTGCATGTGTAATGAGATGTTATTTGTTTGTAGAGTTGATATTCAGACACAGTTCCATTTCTCTTTTGTTCACATTATTCTGCTTTCCAGCGACAGTCCAAGCCTCGTAGTCATGTTTTGATTAAGGGACTAATGCTTTATTAAATTTTGAATAGAGTCTGTTATCAGTGTAGTGTTATTCTTATTGAAATAGCAACATAATATTCTTCAGCTGCTTTGTGAAAGGAGAGCAAAATGTGATTTCTATCCTTACTCTGATTCCTAGTTTACAGTGGTTTAAATAATTCTTTTTGTGAAAGGCTCCCAATTTTAGCTTGAGATGATACTGGGCTGTATCACTGATTCTACTGTCATCAAATACATTGGAGGTATGGTCCACCTATTCCAATTTTATTACTTCTCAAGAGGCGAAGATACATTTACATGAAATACTGATTTCTACCCAGAATTCTGCTTAGTGGGCCTAAGATATGCAGTTCATTTCTGAGAATCAGATGACTTCCAAGTTCTCCTTGTGTTTTCTTGTTCTTTCAGTATTACTTAGTCAGCAGAACATAAGATTTATGAAGACTTTTTTGTATCAGAGATGCATGAAAAAGGCCAGAGTTTGTACTTCATGGCCCTCTCAGATAGGCAGACTTTTCAGGAAGAATTCCCTCTCACAGGCCTCAGCCTCAGTTAGTGTCTGTGAAAGAAAGAAATGAAACTAGATAATTTTTAATCCTTTCAACACAATTTTGTGCTGAATGATTTTGTTACTTTAGTCTTCTGTGATGTAGTAGCTTTTATAAATATATTGACAACATATTCATGTATTTATTGACTACCTAGTAGGATAAAAATGATTGATTTGAATTCATCACTCTTTTATGGCAAATGTTTCACATGTCTGAAATATATTTATTCATTCAACAAATGTTCACTGTCTGTTATGTGCAAAGTACTGTGCTAAGTGGATACATGCAGGAAAAGTAATAGATCATAAATACTCATGCTGCTTTTTGATTCTCGGGAATTTGGAGTAGCTTATGTCCGTAGAAACTCTCAGAAGCAAATGGACAGAAGTGAGATTCAAACTTAGTGGTCTTAACTTCAATATCAGACAGAAGTGAGATTCAAACTTAGTGGTCTTCAATATCAGAGACTGAAATGGGTTGGCAGGAATGCATTCCTTCTGGAGGTGCAAGGGGAGGCTTCATTTCCTTGCCCTTTCCAACTTCTAGAAGCTGTCTGCATTCCGTGGCTTGGCTAATGGCCACATCACTCCAACCTCTGCTTCATCATCACATCTTCTCTGACTTTGACATACCTGCCTCCTTCTCATAAGGATCCTTGTGACTACATTGGGCCCATCCCAATAATCCAGGATAATCTTTCCGTTTTAAGATCCCTAGCTTAATCACATCTTCAAAGTCCCTTTTGTCATGTGAAGTAACATATTCATAGGTTCTGGGGATTGGAACATGGACATCTTTGGGAAGTCATTATTCTGGCTACCACAGATTCTTGTGGAAATGTATAGATTAACAATAAAAATACATAGAGAATTTCTACTATGCAGGATATCCTTAAAATAATACTATACTTTTGGGGGCACCTGGGTAGCTCAGTCGTTAGGCTTCTGCCTTCGGCTCAGGTCATGATCCCAGGGTCCTGGGATCTAGCCCCGCATAGGGCTCCCTGCTCCGCAGGAAGCCTGCTTCTCCCTCTCCCACTCCCCCTGCTTAACTTCCCTCTTTCATTGTCTCTCTGTCAAATAAATAAATAAAATCTTTAAATAATAATAATAATATACTTTTTAAACAATTATACTAATTAATGTTGCAGCTATGATAATGTAGCCACCTTGGCTCAATTTCTAAGATGTCCACTTGGCACCTGCTATTTGGGTCTAGAACATAGTCCGGACAGATATTCATCTTCCAAAAGTAAAATGTGTTTATGTGATACTTGTGATACATGGAGCCTAAAACTGATGAACAAAATTGTTGCATCCAATGGATATTTTGTATTCTAACCAAAGAAAACAAGTAACTACTGCTACAAAGAAATGAGGCTGATTTTTATTATGTAATATTAACAATATGTATTATTATTACTGGCACTTAGTAAGTGGCAGGTCATTTCCTAAGGGCTTATACATATATTCATCCATTTAATTCTTATAACAACACAATTAGTTAGAGGCTATTATTCTGCCCATTTTAAGATGAGGGGACTGAGGCACAGAGGTTAAATAACTTGTTCCATTGACACAGTTAGAAAGAGACAGAGATGGGATTTGAACTCAAGCCCTCTGCCTCCAGAGTCCATGCTTACTCTCTAGGCACTCCAAAAAATATTTTAGAGCCAGAGTCCTTTAGGAAGTTTCAAATGTGTTTATTCTTTTTTTTTTTAATTTAAATTCTATTAATTAACATATAGTATATCATTAGTTTAAGAGGTAGAGGTCAGTGATTTATTAGTTGCATATAATACCCAGTGCTCATTATATCATGTGCCCTCCTTAATGTCCATCACCCAGTTACCCCATGGGTAACTTTGTAGTAGCTTTTATACTACACCTCCCCCCTCCTCCCCTCCAGCAACCCTCAGTTTGTTTCCTAGAGTTAAGAGTCTCTTACGGTTTGTCTCACTCTCTGATTTTATCTTGTTTTATTTTTCTCTCCCTTCTCCTACGATCCTGTTTTGTTTCTTAAATTCCACATATGAGTGAGATCATATGATAATTATCTTTCTCTGATTGACTTATTTCGCTTAGCAGCGTTTATTCTTTTTTTTTTTTTTTAAAGATTTTATTTATTTATTTGAGACAGAGAGAATGAGAGAGACAGAGAGTACATGAGAGGGGGGAGGGTCAGAGGGAGAAGCAGGCTCCCTGCCGAGCAGGGAGCCCGATGCGGGACTCGATCCTGGGACTCCAGGATCATGACCTGAGCCAAAGGCAGTCGCTTAACCAACTGAGCCACCCAGGTGCCCAGCAGCGTTTATTCTTAATATACAGTTGGAGTGATAATGGGACAGAGAGGTCAAGGCACCTGCCAGTGCTTTTATTGTGAAGTGCTCTTTCTGAATTTTAAGTGACTTTTTTCTGTTGCCAACCTTTGTTTTGGGAACAGTCCTTGCTTTACTCTTTAGGTATATATTTTGACCCCCTAATATTCTAAAGAGCCATTAATCAAATGGAAATGAATACTGTGATTTATAACGTTAAACATTTTTTCTAGGCACATGGTCACAAGTTGTCTGCAAGGTAACATGACGGATTTTTAGCAAACATAGTAGAGCTTATCTATTCAAATTAGGTTTTCCTCGTATGATCCCACAGTTTGTTCATTAAAATTGGTTCAGAATGCCATTTAGCTATTATCTTCTCAAATTCAGTTTACCCTCAAAAGAAAATATTGTCTAATCACAAAAGTCAAAAATATGCATCAGGGATGATGAAAGCAATTCCAGAAGAGATCTTCCTCCTGGTGGTCTGGGCACTGACATAATTCTTCAAAGCAGTGCATACCCTCCCAAAGTGACTACTCTGGAGACGATTCACACAGCTGCAGGTGTAATGGGTAGCATGTTGGCATAGTTGGTTTGGCTGTCAGGAGCTATTTATTTGGTCTACACACAATGGGTATCAAAATCTTGACTGCAGTTGGTCTATTTACAATCTTACCTGGAGGAATCCTTATCTCCAAACATTAACAAAATGATTAGTTTTGAATGAGTGTATAAACAGTCTGAACTGTTGATTAGGTATAGTTGATTGATTGCTTGATTTAATTTTAATTTTTATTTATTTATTTTTAAGAGAGACTTTTTTATTTATTTGAGAGAGAGAGAGAGAACAAATGGGATGGGCAGAGGGAGAGAATCTCAAGCAGACTTCCCCTGATGTGGGGCTCGATCCCAGGACCCTGAGATCATGACCTGAGCCAAAGGCAGACGCTTAACCAACTGAGCCACCCAGGCACCCTGGTATAGTTGATTTAAATACAATATACAGTAAGCCATAAATGATATGTGAATGTTCAGAGGTCATTTCCAATATTCCCTCATTAGAAGTTGGTGAAAAATATTCCTTAGATAGCTAAGAAAATACCTTGTCTGTTTCACACTTTTCTTCAATTGTTTACATCCTGTGAAAAGCGTTCTGGGTGACTGTTTCTAACCATCCTGTTTTGGTCTGGCTCCTTCCTTTCATCATTGAGCTTGTTCTTTTCTAATTATGGACTTCTTCAAAGCTCATCTCAAGTGCAGGATGTCATCAATAGGATTGTTGCAGAGGCTTTTCTTACCTCTACTCCACTCTTCAAAATGCTTGCTCCTGTGTGACTATTATTGCACATTGGCTTCTGTTTATATTTGTGTGGCCCTGCAGCTTTAATCTCTGTATCTGTGTTCACCCCTGTGGGCTGTGTTCAGCCTCTGTGATGGTGATGAAAGGAGTATTTTTAATCCACTTATTTCGGTAGGAAAAGTAAGTTACTAAATAGAATCTAAGCTGAAAATGGATTTTCCCCATTGGGGAAAATACTGCACACACTCACACACATATGCACTGCATGCATACATGTGCAAGAGCTTTAATGCTACCAAACTTTTTGTATAATACACTAAGCATTCCTCCTGGCTTCCACTGATGAAGAATGTTGCTCTTTATTCAATTCATGTCCAGTGCATCTGGGCTAAATCTGCATTTTAGAGGGTGCCTTCACTCTTAACTCTTTGCTGGAGGACAATGATGCAATTCCCCCTTACTTTTAAAACTATCTTAAATCACTTAGCTTAACATAATATAAACTAATGACTTAGATAGCAATGTGTCTATGAATATCCAGAAGTCCCTTAGCTTTAAGCTGCAGTACAGAAACTCTTATAAATCCAAAGATAGCTATGAAAGTTTGTCAGGAGGCTGAGCCTGGCTATGCCATCCCTTGGAAGATTCTGCTTTCTTACAGGGTGCATGGAGGAACTTTCCTCCGGGGGAAAAAATGGCTCAACAGTTTTCAAAACAGAAAGTGAAGTATATGTAAATATTGTATCTTGTAAAGCATTTTTAAACAAGTGCTTCTTGTTTAGTTTTTTGCGTGTAGGCAATAATAAATGTAGGTGCAAAGGCTAGGAAAATTGAAGTATTTTTACAATAAATTACAGAGCCAAAGATAGAAGTGTTGGTAGGAATGTGTATTTGGAAACCCATAAAGTAATGTACATGAATAAAAATATGGATTATTCATTAAACCAACAAATGTTTAAATTCCTAATAAACCTAAAGTCTATTAAAACATAAATATAATATCTAAATAAAATACATTGATTTTCCAAATATTGAGTGAAAATCTCTGAATTATTTAATATTATAATAACTATTCCTTATTTACATACAGCTAATTTTGTATAACACCCTGTTCTTAGAGTTATTAAGCAAAAAAAATCTAAAATAAGGGAGCTTGGTCAATATTCATTAGAATGGACCATAAGTACTCATCTACTAACATTTAAAAATATGACAGCTTATTTATTTTAGA
Organism: Neomonachus schauinslandi; assembly: GCF_002201575.2. NCBI lineage: Eukaryota > Metazoa > Chordata > Mammalia > Carnivora > Phocidae > Neomonachus > Neomonachus schauinslandi. Next base: position 120,996,727 of record NC_058406.1, on the reverse strand, counting down.
TTAGATTTTTGTCCTTCTAGGAGTACTGAATATTTTATATCTGCCTAAAATATTACCTTAATTTAGTTTAAACAATTCAAGCATCAACTTTTTACCATCCTGCTAATTATTTTAATCACATGACATAATTACAATGTTGGAAATATGCCTGTGTTAACCAAGGAATAAAAAAATATGAAGACATGAGGAGTATCATTCTTAGATGTATTTAATAAACCTGGAAAAGAAAAGTGTGCTGTTAACCCAGAGCCCATTGTATAAAGGCTGCTCAAACATTGTTTTATAATGTTAAGCATATAATAAAATTGCTTTAACAATCCACTCAACTTACATTTACATTCTCAGAGAAATAGGCCAGCAATTTCTTCATACATTTTAAATGTACTTAATAAATTCTTGTTGGATAGACTAAACATGTGTTGACTAGACATTAGCCATTTGAAAGAGATCTAACATGCTGTAATGAAAGACTTTATAACACCTACAGTGGCAGTCTCCCAAGGATCAAGACAATTACTTTGACATTATGTAAAGAGAATGACCAGATCAGTAGAGCTGCTTCAGCAGTAAGTTTCCGGATCAAACAGCTGTTTACAAAGGCATTGCAAAACTTTATCAGATGTTTTACTTACATTAGAGGTTAAATGAAACATCTGGCCATACCTGATAGCAAGGTTACAAATGAGCATCACAATTGACCTGATTATGTAATTAAGGCAACAGCTGGGTCTGAGGGGATGCTTGGAAAGGTAGTATTAAGTAGCTCTAACTTTAGCTAATGAGTTATTTCTCTTCAAAAAGCTGCTTTGTATTTTGACCTGCACTTATTTCAAACTTGGCCTATGGCAGTTCTCTCCCATATATCATAATGTGCTCAAAGGGTCCCAAGGAAATCCTTTTACTTGAATCAGTGCTAGTAATGTTTTGCATTTGCTTATATGTTTTCCTGGACATTAGCCCATTTAATATGCTCCTTGATTTAAGAGATTGCCAGCACGAATGCAAAATCTATAATTTACTAAGCCTCAAAAAGTTACTAGATATATAGAAAGTTTAAAATTTTTTTTAAAGATTTTATTTATTTATTTGACAAAGAGAGACACAGCGAGAGAGGGAACACAAGCAGGGGGAGTCGGAGAGGGAGAAGCAGGCTTCCCGCGGAGCAGGGAGCCCGATGAGGGGCTTGATCCCAGGACCCTGGGATCATGACCTGAGCCGAAGGCAGAAGCTTAATGACTGAACCACCCAGGTGCCCCAAAAGTTTAAATTTTTGAGAAAAATACTAAGCAGATACTAAATCTATGACAAAATTCATTAGAAAATTACTGAACAATTTACATACTGAATAGCAGAAATGGTGTCTTAGGGCCTGTTAATGTCTGATTTTTAGGTGGTTAATACATTTAAATGTACCACTATTATTTAGAAAGGAGATGTGTGGTCAATAACACGTTCCTTGATTTCTTGGTCTAACCTGTGATTTTTGTTTTCTTCCTGCCATCCATAGTGTCCATTGGTAACTGCAAGAGCACTGCAGGGGAAGGGAAGAATGAAAGAGTGGGCTATCTTTGTCTGACAAACATCCACAGGAAATTCTGAAGGATTTGCCATCAGTTTTTGTTTATGTTTTTTAATTTCAGCTTCAATAATGTAGTCTAATTTAGAATTCCCAGGGTAGACATGATCGGGGGTAGCTTCGATTTTGTCCAGTTTGTGTCCAAGCTCAATGCATGGACACAGCTTTTCTGCTAGATTCCAAGGGTATACCACATGTTCCTTTCGGGGGGGTCTTCCCTAGGCCTTCTCTTCTACCTTAGCCCTTTTCATTTCTCTCTGAGTCTTTCTAGGCTCCAGTTAGTTGCACTGCTAAAGAAGAACAGAAAAGGAACTTGAGGTCCTGAGGTTGAAGGTGTAGAAAGATGAACCCTTTTTAAATTTCTTTTATTTATTTATTTATTTATTTATTTAATTTTTTAATTATTATGTTATGTAAATCACCATACATTACATCATTAGTTTTTGATGTAGTGATCCATGATTCATTGTTTGCATATAACACCCAGTGCTCCATGCAGTATGTGTCCTCTTTAATACCCATCACCAGGCTAACCCATTCCCCCACCCCCTGCCCTCTAGAACCCTCAGTTTGTTTCTCAGAGTCCATAGTCTCTCATGGTTCATCTCTCCCTCCAATTTCCCCCCCCCATTCTTCCCTTCCTGCTATCTTCTACTTCTTCTTTTTTTTTTTTTAACATATGATGTATTATTTGTTTCAGAGGTACAGGTCTGTGATTCAACAGTCTTACACAATTCACAGTGTTCACCATAGCACATACCCTCCCCAATGTCTATCACCCAGCCACCGCATCCCTCCCACCCCCCACCACTCCAGCAACCCTCAGTTTGTTTCCTGAGATTAAGAATTCCTCATATCAGTGAGGTCATATGATACATGTCTTTCTCTGATTGACTTATTTCACTCAGCATAATACCCTCCAGTTCCATCCACGTTGTTGCAAATGGCAAGATCTCATTCCTTTTGATGGCTGCATAATATTCCATTGTATATATATACCACTACTTCTTTATCCATTCATCTGTTGATGGACATCTTGGCTCTTTCCATAGTTTGGCTATTGTGGACATTGCTGCTATAAACATCGGGGTGCATGTACCCCTTCGGATCCCTCTATTGCAATTGCTGGGTTGTATGGTAGCTCTATTTTCAACTTTTTGAGGAACCTCCATACTGTTTTCCAGAGTGGCTGCACCAGCTTGCATTCCCACCAACAGTGTAGGAGGGTTCGCCTCTCTCCGCATCCCCGCCAACATCTGTCATTTCCTGACTTGTTAATTTTAGCCATTCTGACTGGTGTGAGGTGGTATCTCATTGAGGTTTTGGTTGGGATTTCCCTGATGCCCAGGGGTGTTGAGCACTTTTTCATGTGTCTGTTGGCCATTTGGATGTCTTCTTTGGAAAAATGTCTGTTCATGTCTTCTGCCCATTTCTTGATCGGATTGTTTGTTCTTTGGGTGTTGAGTTTGATAAGTTCTTTATAGATTTTGTATACTAGCCCTTTATCTGCTATGTCATTTGCAAATATCTTCTCCCATTCTGTCGGTTGTCTTTTGGTTTTGTTGACTGTTTCTTTTGCTGTGCAAAAGCTTTTTATCTTGATGAAGTCCCAATAGTTCATTTTTGCCCTTGCTTCCCTTGCCTTTGGTGATGTTTCTAGGAAGAAGTTGCTGCGGCTGAGGTCGAAGAGGTTGCTGCCTGTGTTCTCTTTAGGATGTTGATGGACTCCTGTCTCACATTTAGGTCTTTCAACCATTTTGACTCTATTTTTGTGTGTGGTGTAAGGAAATGGTCCAGTTTCATTCTTCTGCATGTGGTTGTCCAATTTTCCTAACACCATTTGTTGAAGAGACTGTCTTTTTTCCATTGGACATTCTTTCCTGCGTTGTCAAAGATTAGTTGACCATAGAGTTGAGGGTCCATTTCTGGGCTCTCTATTCTGTTCCATTGATCTATGTGCCTGTTTTGTGCCAGTACCATACAGCTTTGTAACAGAGCTTGAAGTCCGGAATTGTGATGCCGCCAGCTTTGCTTTTCTTTTTCAACATTCCTCTGGCTATGCGGGGTCTTTTCTGGTTCCATACAAATTTTAGGATGATTTGTTCCATTTCTTTGAAAAAAGTGATGGTATTTTGATAGGGATTGCATTAAATGTGTAGATTGCTCTAGGTAGCATTGACACCTTTACAATATTTGTTCTTTCAATCCATGAGCATGGAACGTTTTTCCATTTCTTTGTGTCTTCCTCAATTTCTTTCATGAGTATTTTATAGTTTTCAGAGTACAGATTCTTTGCCTCTTTGGTTAGATTTATTCCTAGGTATCTTATGGTTTTGGGTTCAGTTGTAAATGGGATTGACTCCTTAATTTCTCTTTCTTCTGTCTTGTTGTTGGTGTATAGGAATGCCACTGATTTCTGTGCATTGCTTTTATATCCTGCCACTTTACTGAATTCCTGTATGAGTTCTAGCAGTTTTGGGGTGGAGTCTTTTGGGTTTTCCACATAAAGTATCATATCATCTGCAAAGAGTGAGAGTTTGACTTCTTCTTTGCCGACTCGGATGCGTTTTATTTCCTTTTGTTGTCTGATTGCTGTGGCTAGGACTTCTAGTACTATGTTGAATAGCAGTGGTGACAGTAGACATCCCTGCCATGTTCCTGACCTTAGGGGGAAAGCTCTCAGTTTTTCCCCATTGAGAATGATATTCACTGTGGGTTTTTCATAGATGGCTTTTATGATATTGAGGTATGTACCCTCTATTCTTATACTCTGAAGAGTTTTGATCAAGAAAGGATGCTGTACTTTGTCAAATGCTTTTTCTGCATCTATTGAGAGGATCATATGGTTCTTGTCCTTTCTTTTATTAATGTACTGTATCACATTGATTGATTTGCAGATGTTGAACCAACCTTGCAGCCCAGGGATAAATCCCACTTCATCGTGGTGAAGAATCCTTTTAACGTACTGTTGGATCCTATTGGCTAGTATTTTGGTGAGAATTTTTGCATCCATGTTCATCAGGGATATTGGTCTGTAATTCTCCTTTTTGATGGGGTCTTTGTCTGGTTTTGGGATCGAGGTAATGGTGGCCTCATAAAACGAGTTTGGAAGTTTTCCTTCCATTTCTATTTTTTGGAACAGTTTCAGAAGAATAGGTATTAGTTCTTCTTGAAATGTTTGGTAGAATTCCCCTGGGAAGCCATCTGGCCCTGGGCTCTTGCTTGTGGGGAGATTTTTGATTATGGCTTCAATTTCCTTAGTGGTTATAGGTCTGTTCAGGTTTTCTATTTCTTCCTGGTTCAGTTTTGGTAGTTGATACATCTCTAGGAATGCATCCATTTCTTCCAGATAATCTAATTTGCTGGCATAGAGTTGCTCATAATATGTTCTTATAATTGTTTGTATTTCTTTGGCCTTGGTTGTGATCTCTCCTCTTTTTTCATGATTTTATTTATTTGGGTCATTTCTCTTTTCTTTTGGATAAGTCTGGCCAGCGGTTTATCAATCTTGTTAATTCTTTCAAGGAACCAGCTCCTAGTTTCGTTGATCTATTCTATCGTTCTTTTGGTTTCTATTTCATTGATTTCTGCTCTGATCTTTATTATTTCTCTTCTCCTGCTGGGTTTGGGCTTTATTTGCTGTTCTTTCTCCAGCTCCTTTAGGTGTAGGGTTAGGTTGTGTATTTGAGACCTTTCTTGTTTCTTGAGAAAGGCTTGTATTGCTATATACTTTCCTCTTAGGACAGCCTTTGCTGCATCCCAAAGATTTTGAACAGTTGTGTTTTCATTTTCATTGGTTTCCATGAATTTTTTTAATTCTTCTTTAATTTCCTGGTTGACCCATTCATTCTTTAGTAGGATGCTCTTTAGCCTCCATGTATTTGAGTTCTTTCCGACTTTCCTCTTGTGAGTGAATTCTAGTTTCAAAGCATTGTGGTCTGAAAATATGCAGGGAATGATCCCAGTCTTTTGGTACCAGTTGAGACCTGAAATGTGACCCAGGATGTGATCTATTCTGGACAATGTTCCATGGGCACTAGAGAAGAATGTGTATTCTGTTGCTTTGGGATGGAATGTTCTGAGTATATCTGTGAAGTCCATTTGGTCCAGTGTGTCATTTAAAGTCTTTATTTCCTTATTGATCTTTTGCTTAGATGATCTCTCCATTTCAGTGAGGGGGGTGTTAAAGTCCCCTACTATTATTGTATTGTTTTCGATGTGTTTCTTTGCTTCTGTTATGAATTGGCTTATATAATTAGCTGCTCCCACGTTAGGGGTGTAGATACTTACAATTGTTAGATCTTCTTGTTGGATAGACCCTTTAAGTATGATATAGTGTCCTTCTTCATCTCTTATTACAGTCTTTGGTTTAAAATCTAATTTGTCTGATATAAGGATTGCCATCCCAGCTTTCTTTTGGTGTCCATTAGCATGGTAAATGGTTTTCCACCCCCTCACTTTCAATCTGGAGGTGTCTTTGGGTCTAAAATGAGTCTCTTGCAGACAGCATATTGATGGGTCTTGTTTTTTAATCCAATCTGATACCCTGTGTCTTTTGATTGGGGCATTGAGCCCATTTACATTCAAGGTAACTATTGAAAGATATGAATTTAGTGCCATTTTATTGCCTGTAAGGTGACTGTTACTGTATATTGTCTGTGTTCCTTTCTGGTCTATGTTGCTTTTAGGCTCTCTCTTTGCTTAGAGGACCCCTTTCAATATTTCTTGTAGGTCTGGTTTTGTGTTTGCAAATTCCTTTAGTTTTTGTTTGTCCTGGAAGCTTTTTATCTCTCCTTTTATTTTCAATGACAGTCTAGCTGAATATAGTGTTCTTGGCTGCATATTTTTCTCATTTAGTGCTCTGAATATATCACGCCAGTCCTTTGGCCTGCCAGGTCTCTGTGGATAGGTCTGTTGCCAATCTAATGTTTCTACAATTGTAGGTTACAGATCTCTTGTCCCGAGCTGCTTTCAGGATTTTCTCTTTGTCTCTGAGACCCGTCAGTTTTACTATTAGATGTTGGGGTGTTGACCTATTTTTATTTTTATTTTTTTTTATTTTTTAATTTTTTTTTAAAGATTTTATTTATTTATTTGACACAGAGAGAGAGAGCACAAGCAGGGGGAGCAGCTGTTGACCTATTTTTATTGATTTTGTGGGGGGTTCTCTGTGCCTCCTGAATTTTGATGCCTGTTTCCTTCCCCAAATTAGGGAAGTTCTCTGCTATAATTTGCTCCAATATGCCTTCTGCCCCTCTCTCTCTTTCTTCTTCTTCTGGGATCCCAATTATTCTAATATTGTTTTGTCTCATGGTATCATTTATCTCTTGAATTCTGCCCTCGTGATCCAGTAGTTGTTTATCTTTTTCTCAGCTTCCTTATTTTCCATCATATGGTCTTCTATATCACTAATTCTCTCTTCTGCCTCATTTATCCTAGCAGTTAGAGCCTCCATTTTTGATTGCACCTCATTAATAGCCTTTTTGATTTCAACTTGGTTAGATTTTAGTTCTTTTATTTCTCCAGAAAGGGTTTCTCTAATATCTTCCATGCTTTTTTCAAGCCCAGCTAGTATCTTTAAAATCATCCTTCTGAACTCTAGTTCCAACATCTTACTAATGTCCATATTGATTAGGTCCCAGCAGTCGGTACTGCCTCTTGTTCATTTTTTTGAGGTGATTTTTTCCATGTTGTCATTTTGTCCAGAGGAGAATAGATAATGAGAGAATAAAATACTAACAGGGTAACAACGTCCCCAGAAAAAAAAAAAAAAAGAAAGATGAGCCCTCTCAAGGGTTTGGACCCTGGGGCAGGGTGAGGGTGAGGTATGGTAAAAAATAGCAAACAAAGCAAACTTCAGTTATCCTTCTGAGAATAAACTTCCTCTGCCTGATTAGGGTAAAGATTATCTCCCTCCCAGTGTTGAATTTTATTACACAAGTCTCCTTTGTGTTAGTCAGCTCAGCTCTGCAAGGTATGAATGTGTTTGTGTGTGAGTGCATGGGGGTGCACTTCACTGTGGTGAAGGGTGGGGATTGGGAAGAAAAACCCATCCTATTATGAAACCCTATAAAATACACTAAGAGAACAAAACTCCAAATAATCTTGTTCAGTTTTGATTCATAAAAAAGTCATTGTTGGTTATGAGTTGCCAGGTCTTTATATGAAAATATTTTTTTTAACTAGGAAAAATACTGTGGAATATTCATTTTTGGCATAATTTGCACCTCACTTAATAAAGACACTGCTCCCTTTTCACTCAGTAATACATACCAAGAAGCCATGCTTCTTGATAAACTAGACAATATTTCCTCATCAGAATGTTGTAAGCATAGTTTTATCCCTAATCAAATACTCAGCACCAAACAAATCATAGATTTTATACATACTATGTCATAAAAACAACTATAACAACTATAATAATGTAATCATAAAAATAAGCTGCTAGTTCTATAAAAAGAGCTTAAATATTCAGTACATTTTATTTTTAAAATGGGCCCCAGTGTTCAATAAAATGTACATATGAGATTTAAAAACAAAAAAACTCTAGTATTTGATAATTTGACCCATAACTAATAATATTGATGAGATAAATAATAAACATATTAATAAACAGAAACAATTTTGCTTATCTTAAAGTTTGGAAGATACTTTAGGAAATAATTTTAATTTTAATCCAGATTTCTTTAAAAATCTGTTAAAGGAGGTTTGAGAGGGTTTTTTTTTTTTTACTTAAATATCTTGGAAGCTAGAGAAACATTTCAAATTATTTTAATTTTAGAATTGTTGAAAAGCAATATAGTGAACATGCTATAATTGATAATTTTAGTTTATTCTCCTTAGAATATTATATTGAGCTAATAATAATAGATACCATTTTTTTTTTAGCATTATGTGGTGCCAGGTACAGACTTATTTGTTTTCTCTATGATTTCACTTTACTCTTTCATTGCCTTCTATATTTACAAATTACTTGTGACCAAATAATTTTAGATCACATCAGAACTTCTAAGAATATAAGTGGTAGCTGTAAAAATACTTCATTTAAAAGAATAAGAAATTTTTCTGGTCATCTTGTTCCAAAACCTTTCTTGCCTGCTCTCAAAGGCAGGCATTAGACAGCATCCTGACTCCATGTGTGTATTACAAGACTAGTTGAAGCTATCCACTGAAAAGGAAAGTATTAGTTCATTTGGAAGTGTGGTTTGTTGTGTTTTAAAGTGCTTCCAGTCTCATACTCTCTACACATAATAAATAATCTATCAAAACAACACTTAAATGCACCACCATTTAATAGAACCATGCTATATTAAGGGAATTGTACCTTACAGAAAATATTTAGTAATGAGCATAAGTATCTCTTATTTATCTATTTGTCATATAGCGAGTTACTTACTGCGAAGGCAGTCATCCTTCTGAGAAAAGCAATCCCCTACCCATTTCACTGTCTCTACTAACATTAGACTAATTTATTTTACTGAATTGGAAAAATTGATTTCCACTAGATTTTTATATTTACTATATTAGATTGTATGTTGCATGTTGCATGAACAGTGATGCTTTCTATCAGCTCTTAAATAAAAGACCTTCAAATACTCTTACCAATGTCTAGCAACAGTGCCTTCCTGCTAAAGGCAGTGTTTTCATATAAATTCCTTCCACTTGGAGACAAGCTCTTTTTTCTTATGGGGTTTCAAGAGCATCTTGATCCTTGAATATTTGTTTTTGTTTTTCCTCAGGTAGAGGCCATCTGTGAGTCCTAAATATTCAGAATTATGAATTGGTGAGAAATAGAGATGGAAAATTAAACTATTCTCTGAAAATAAGTCTTTCAGAAAACATGTGGTCTTCACTTCCATTATGCTATATAAATAGTATTTTAAAACAATAAAATGAAATAGATGTTTTATCTTATCGTGTTTAGCATTATACTTGATTAGCTGCAGGTTGTTTTTTTGTTGTTGTTGTTGCTGTTTTTTAAGCTGGGGAATTAGATTAGATGTTTTTGTCCTTTGTTTCCCCCATATCCTTCTATCCACCTTCTTTTATAAGTATATAGATACTTATAAAGAAATATGTACTAGAAGTACATATGTAGTAAATATTTATAGTATATATACTCAGAAATATATATACATATGTATTTTTACATAATCTTTACAAATATGGTTCATATGTAGAAATTGGTATTGCAATGACAGCTTTAGTAGTAATAGTTTTGTTGATGTGAGTTTATGTATAAAAACAATGTCTTACAGTTTGGTAAGTGGCACCAAAATATGTCAATCAAGCTTGATGATTTGACCAGAGACCAGAGATCTGCAGAGGACACCATACACAAGCACCAGATATTACAGACATTTTTACTAAGCAAATATTTATTATGACTTATATCTAATCTGTCTTTTAATGACCAATTCTACTATTTTATATACTTAGCTATCATACTTTGAAATGAAACAAATATTAGGTGTAAGTCAATAAAAATATTTAAGCTATGTCAAACATGTCATAAGTGATATAAAACTTGCAGATTCACTTCTGAAGGGACTCCTATAATTGTAATAATATCATAATGGCATGTACTAGTAATAATACAATAATTATTATCATTGATAACATTAACCAATCATGTGCTATATTAAACACTTTACACATATTGTCTTAATCCTCTAACAAGCCTATTATATCTCCATTTTATATATGAGGAAAGTGTCATAGTTACAGGATTTACCTAAGAGTCACATAATTAAAATAATAAAAATACCTTAGGTTATGTAATATATTATAAAGTACAAAATACTTTAGATTTGTATTCATAGAAGAATTTCATATTATCCTACTTCTAGATTTAAAGAAATTAAGGTTCAGAAAATTTAAATGATCTTTTCAATTAAAAGGATGGACCACCATGAGCTGGGGCCAAACGCAGAACACTGTTGGTGATACGCAAAAACATTGCCAATTCACTAGGAAGAAAAACATTTATTGAATGATAGCTTGTAAACTATTGGATAAATCATACCATTTGATTTGCAAAACCAGTATGTGAGATTAACTGGGTAGTTATAGAAATCCCATTTCACAGATGAGGAAACAGACACTCAAGAGATTGTGATTTGTCTCAAGTTATGGAGCCAGGGACTCGTGTACTTTGATTTCTAATTCAGTGCTTTTCCATTACACATTAATCTTTTCTAGAATCAGCAAAATGATTGATAAGATAGTAAGTAAATTAAACATACAATAAAGTGAGCTCTAGTATGAATGGGTTGTGATTATCATAAGTAATAGAGAATTTGAGAGTCTGGGAGACCAATGTAGAATTATAATAACCAATAATTTGTTCCTTGCTTTCTTGGCTTCTCAAGTTATGCTGATCTCAGTATTCTTCCATTTTTAGATATTTTCCCAATTTAATTTTCTATAGATCTTTTAGATTAGAGATGATTTTGACCCAGTAAAGCTTTATTAATCATTTAATCAGTTAATTCTTTTTTCTTCCAGTTAGTATTGAGTAGTCTATATGACAAGTACAGAGGATATACAGATAAATAAAATGTAATCCTCAAAAAAGTCCATAGACACAAAAAGAAACAGTTATAAACAAGTAATTAAAATGTTGTTCTAGAGGTATAAATGAGATTTTATTTAGCAATAACACAAGGAAGGATATGATCAGGATAGGGGAAGACTCTTGTCTGAATTACTGAGGATGAGTAGCAGTTTGCTGGTTGGTTTGGGAAAGGGGTCATCCGTGAAGGGCAACCTTATGTTCTGTGAATCAGCATGACAATTTAGGAGAACTGCAGGTGGTTGGGTTTGTCTTTCTAGAGTATTGGCTGTTTGCCTGTGTTTGGCAGAAAATGACACTGGAGAGATAAGCAGGGGCCACAGTGTCCTGTGTGTCATGCCAGGTACTTTGAATGTTATCCAGTAGACAAGATGAGAATTGAAATGTTTTAAGCTCAGGAGAAAATTTATCTGTTTACTTTCAGGAAGATGGGCCTGTAAGCACTGTGGATAAGCTATCAGAGAGGTTTTAGATGAAAGTCAAGGAGACTCTTTGGGAGTCCTATTTGTCTGCTTTGCCTGCCATACCAGAATAGCAGAGACTGAGTAGTTTAAATAACATAAATTGATTTTTTCATAGTTTTAGAAGCTGGAAGTCCAAGACCAAGGTGTCAGCAGGTTTGGTTTCTCTTGAGACCTCTCTTCTTGGCTTGCAGATAGATGGCTGTCTGTCTTCACTCTGTGCCCTCACATGGCTTTTTTTGTGTGTGTGTGCATGCATATTCCTGTCTCTTCCCCTTCATATTATGACACAAATTCTATTGGACTGGGGCCCCACCTTTATGATCTCATGTAACCTTAATTACCTCCTTAAGACTCTATCTCCAAATATGTTCACATTGGGGATTAGGCCTTCAACATATAAATTTTGGACAGATACAGTTCATTCCGTAACATTCTACCCTGTGGACCTCCAAAATTAACGTCCTTCTCCCACTCAAAGTACACTCACCATATCCCAAGCGTCTTCAGTCTTAACTCATAAAGTCTTATCTAAATATCATCTGAATCAGATATGAGAGAGCTTTGAGGTATGATTACTCCTAAGGCAAAATTCCTCTCCAGCTGTGAGCTTGTGAAACCAATCAGTTTATGTGCTTTAAAAATACAATGGTGTGAAAGGCATAGGATGTCATTTCCATTGCAAAATGGAGAAATTGGAAAGAGGTCATGTGTTCTAAGCAACTCTAAAATCTAGTATGGCAAATTCCATTAGATTTTAAGTTTTGAGAAATATCTTCTTCATGCTCTGTTCTCTCGGCCCCTAGGGAAGCAGTGACATTCCCACAGTCCTAGAAAGTGGCCCTGCTTCCATGGCTGTGAGTGGTAGCCCTGTGTCTGAGGCTTGGGGCCCCTGCAACCTGGCCCACTGTAATGTGGGAGGAGATAGCCTTACCCCCTGGACACTGGCAGCATCAGGGTCATTCTTTCCTTTTCTTGAAGGATAAGGCATGTTTGCATCTGGATAATTCTAATGTCCTGTCTTCAAGAATCTCAGAAGTCTAAAGGCCTTCCTTTATTTTGTTTCATCTCTGCCTCCTTTAGTCCAAACTAGAAATGTCTTTGCTGGTATAATCCTATCTCTAGTACTGGCTTCTGCTGAGATGCTTGATTAAATCCACGGGTAATCTCTTGATGGGGTGATTGCACAGCCTTACCCTTGACATTCTCTTTGAAACACTTTCTCATTTTGTGCAAAATAGATAGGCTGAGATTATTCCAAATCTTCAAATTCTAGTTCCTTTTTGCTTAACAATTTCTTCAACTAATTTCACCCCTCATGTTTTACTATTTGCAGCAAGGAGAAACCAAGCCAATATTTTGCTAGAAATCTCCTCAACTAAATACCCAAGTTCATCACTTTTTTTTAAAAACTGGGTAGATTTTTTTTTTTATTATGTTATGTTAATCATCATGCATTACATCATTAGTTTTTGGTGTAGTGTTCCATGATTCATTGTTTGCATATAACACCCAGTGTTCCATGCAGAACGTGCCCTCTTTAATACCCATCACCAGGCTAACCCATCCTCCCATCCTCCTCCCCTCTAGAACCCTCAGTTTGTTTTTCAGTGCCCATACTCTCTCATGGTTCATCTCCCCCTCTGATTTCCCCCCCTTCATTCTTCCCCTCCTGCTATCTTCTTCCTCTTCTTCTTCTTCTTTCTTTTAACATATAATGTATTATTTGTTTCCGAGGTACAGATCTGTGATTCAACAGTCTTACACAATTCACAGCGTTCACCATAGCACATACCCTCCCCAATGTCTATCACCCAGCCACCGCATCCCTTCCACCCCCCACCACTCCAGCAACCCTCAGTTTGTTTCCTGAGATTAAGAATTCCTCATATCAGTGAGGTCATATGATACATGTCTTTCTCTGATTGACTTATTTCACTCAGCATAATACTCTCCAGTTCTATCCACGTTGTTGCAAATGGCAAGATTTCATTCCTTTTGATGGCTGCATAATATTCCATTGTATATATATATACACCACATCTTCTTTATCCATTCATCTGTCGATGGACCTCTTGGCTCTTTCCACAGTTTGGCTATTGTGGACATTGCCGCTATAAACATCAGGGTGCATGTACCCCTTCGGATCACTACATTTGTATCTTTTGGGTAAATACCCAGTAGTGCGATTGCTGGATTGTATGGTAGCTCTATATTCAACTTTTTGAAGAACCTCCATACTGTTTTCCAGAGTGGCTACACCAGCTTGCATTCCCACCAACAGTGTAGGAGGGTTCGCCTTTCTCCGCATCCCCGCCAACATCTGTCATTTCCTGACTTGTTAATTTTAGCCATTCTGACTGGTGTGAGGTGGTATCTCATTGAGGTTTTGATTTGGATTTCCCTGATGCCGAGCGATGTTGAGCACTTTTTCATGTGTCTGTTGGCCATTTGGATGTCTTCTTTGGAAAAATGTCTGTTCGTGTCTTCTGCCCATTTCTTGATCGGATCGTTTGTTCTTTGGGTGTTGAGTTTGATAAGTTCTTTATAGATTTAGATACTAGCCCTTTATCTGATATGTCATTTGCAAATAGCTTCTCCCATTCTGTTGGTTGTCTTTTGGTTTTGTTGACTGTTTCTTTTGCTGTGCAAAAGCTTTTTATCTTGATGAAGTCCCAATAGTTCATTTTTGCCCTTGCTTCCCTTGCCTTTGGCGATGTTTCTAGGAAGAAGTTGCTGCGGCTGAGGTCGAAGAGGTTGCTGCCTGTGTTCTCTTTAGGATGTTGATGGACTCCTGTCTCACATTTAGGTCAACCATTTTGACTCTATTTTTGTGTGTGGTGAAAATTGGGTAGATTTTTTAAAATTTAAAAAATTTTATTTTTTTAATTCAAGTATAAATAACATATTAGTGTTATATTAGTTTCAGATGTACAGTATAATGCTTCAACAATTCTATACATTTCTCAGTGCTCATCAAGATAAATGTACTCTTAATCCCCTTTATCTATTTAACCCATCGCCCCTCCCACTTCCCCTCTGGCAACCACCATTTTCTTCTTTGTATTTAAGACTGTGATTTTTAGTTTGTTTCTTTTTTATCCTTTGCTTGTTCTTTTGTTTTGTTTCTTAAATTCCACATATGAGTGAAATCATATGGTATTTGTCTTTCTCTGACTGACTTAGTTCACTTAGCATTATATCTTCTTGGATCATTCATGTCATTGCAAATGGAAATATTTCATTTTTTTATGGCCAAATAATATTTTATAGTATATATATATATATATATATATCACATTTTCTTTATTCACTCATCTGTTGATGGATGCTTGGATTGCTTCCATATCTTGGCTGTTGTAATTAATGTAATTAATGCTGCCAATAAATATCGGGGTGCATATATCTTTTTGAATTACTATTTTCATTTTCTTTGGGTAAATACCCAGTAGTGGAATTACTGGATCATATGGTAATTCTATTTTTAATTTTTTGACAAACCTCCATACCCCAAGTTCATCACTTTTAACATCTACTTTCCACAAAACACTGTTAGACACTTCAGCCAAATATTTTTTTCAGCCAAATTTTTTGCCACTTTATGACAAAGATCAGCTTTCCTCCAACAACATGTTCCTCATTTCTGTCTGAAATCTCCTGAGAATCAACTTTATGTCCATATGCCTACCAATAGTCCCTTCAAAGCAATCTAAACTTTTTTTTTTAACATGTTCTCCCAAACTCATCCAACCTCTATCCAATATCCAATTACAAAGCCACTTCTACATTTTTAGGTATTTGTTACTACAGCACTTCATTTTTTGGTACTAAAATTTGTATTAGTCAGGGTTTTTCAGAGAAACAGAACCAACTATATAGATAGTTGAGAAAAACAGAGAGATTTATTATAAGAAATTGGCTCATGTGATTATGGAAGCTGGCAAGTCCATATCTACAATATAGACCAGCAGGCTCAAAACCCAGTACTGATGATGCAGATGAAATCCAAAGGCAATCTGCTAGTCTTTTGTTCTATTCAGGCCATCAACTAATTGGATGAGGATAGTTCACATTATGGAGAGCAATCTGCTTTACTCAAAGTTCACCTATTTGAATGTTCATCTCATAAAAACACCCTCCAAGTTGACATATAAAATTAACCACCTAGGAATGTATTGATTAATCTGAGTAAGAGATGGTAAGTATTTGAACTACAGCAGTAATGTGAATGTGAGGTCAGCAATAACTATTTTTCAGACTAGGATGACTGATTAGTTGGTGCTATTACAAACTAAAGTTGAACATGCTTAAAGAAGAAAAAACTTAGTGAAGAAGATAATAAATTCAGTTTTGAACATATTGGTTAGGAGGTGACCATGGAGTGAGAGTAGTAGATCTGCCCCAAGGGAGAAGGACACAGAGATTTGGGAGTTCTCAGCTTGTGGACAATAGTGGAAGCTGTCTGACATGGACAAAATTTCACTGAAAATAGAGAGTGGGATGGGAACAAAGATGGACCTTTGATGTGTTAGTGTTCTGCTGGTTGCAGGCAACAAAAATTTAGCAGAATAAGCTTAAGTAAAAAGGGGGATTTGTTTTAAGATTACCTGTTTCTCATGGAAGTCAAGGGTTCTAAGTCAGCAGTGACCTGGAGGCAGATTTATTTATTTGTTTCATTTATTTTATTTTTTAAGATAAGAAATAAATCGAGCTTGTTTATGTGCAGTTAAGGAGGAGCCAATGAGAGGGAAAGATTGATTGAATATGACCTAATACATAATTAATGGGAAAAGATCCATGAGAAGAGTGGGATAAAGAACAGTACTTCTCAAACTTTAATGTGCATAGGAATTACCTGGGGATTTCTAAAATTTAGATTCTGATTCATTAGGACAAGGAGAGAAACTGAGGTTCTGTACTTCTTCTTCCTTTTCTTTCTTTCTTTCACTCTTTCTTTCTTTCTTTCTCTTCCTTCCTTCTTTTCTTTCTTTCTTTTTCTTTCTTTCTTTCTTTCTTCTTTCTTTCTTTCTTTTTCTTTCTTTCTTTCTTTCTTTCTTTCTTTCTTTCTTTCTTTCTTTCTTTCTTTTCTTTCTTTCTTTCTTTCTTTCTTTCTTAAAGGGAGAGAGAGAGAGAGAAAGGGACAAAGGGGCAGAGGGAGAGGGAGAATCTTAAGCAGGCTCCACATCCAGAGCAGAACCCAACACGAGGCTTGATCTCACAACTGTGAGACCTGAGCCAAAATCAAGAGTTGGATGCTTTAACCCAGTGAGCCACCCAGATACTCCAAGATTCTGCATTTCTAACAAGAGCTTAGGTATTGGTAGTGCTATTGGCCCACGAAGATTAGGGTACTGTTGCAGTATACTTTTCAATAGGATGTGTCCACTTCTTTTTCGAAAACATGAAGAGTTTCTCAAGGAAGAATCATGCTTAAAATCTGATCAACTTCATTCTCAATCTCATGGTAGATAAGATTCAAAGATACCTCTAGTTGGAAAATGAATTATTATTTTTTAAATATGCTTTAATATGAAAATGTTCAAATATACAGATGAAACCCCATATACTTGTCAGTCAATTTTATAATTATCAACATTTTGCAATCTTGTTTCATCATCTACTTCCAGCCCCCCCCCCCCCCCCCCACCACTTTACCTCTACCACCGGAGTATTTTAAAGAAAATCTCACATATCCATCATTTTGTTTATAAATACTTCAATATGTCTCTCTAACAACTAGGAATTAAAAACAAACAGTGCCATGATTACAAGGTCACAAATGTTAATTGTCTCAAAAATGTATTTTCATAATTAATTCTTTTGAATCAGGATCCCACAAGGTTCTTACATTAATTTTTGTTGACTTATCTCTTATGTATGTTTTAATATAGAATAGTTACTCCTCCCCCTTTATCTTTCAAGGCATTTATTTGTTGAATAAACTGGATTATTTTATTTTCTGTAACATTTCCCATATTCTGGACATGCTCATGGCATCTTTATATGATGTTATTTAACATGCTCCACTATCCCCCTTATTTCCTGTAAAATGATAGTGGATCTAGTGACTTGATTCAATCTGTTTAATTATTTATTGACTAGAATACTTCATGGATGGTGCTGTGTAATTCTTTGCATCACATCACAAGGCATGAAATTTCTTGTCCCAGTTTGGTGATGTTAATATTAATTGTGGGTTCAGGTGTTTTCAGCCTCCTCTATCCATTTAAAGTTCCCTATTAACTTCTCATGTAATGATTTTAACAGCCATTGATGACTGCAACTCAGATACATGATTCCAACAGAGGTTTCAAAATGGCCTTTTTCTGACATTTCTTTTATATTTATTAACTCTAGTTCTTCTATAGAAAAGAATTTTTCATGATAAAATGTTTCATGCCAGAAAGGCTAGATAAATAGATGATTTTTATACTTATGTAATCATCTTCAGAATGGCGATTGGTACCCTAGCAATTTCCAAAAATGATCACAAAGATGCATTTACCAAAATTCAGATTATGGGGAAAATCTGCAGAATGAAATTCCCAGTTTCTTCAACTTCAGACTGAAAGAGGTAAAGAAGAAGATAGAGGAGCAATGAACCTATAGATTAAAAGAAACAGCATGCTTACCTACCACATTCAGTGTGTGAGTCTTATTTGGTCCTTTTTAAAAAAAATTTATGATATGTGAAAATCAATTTAATATGGATGCTGATGAGATATCTGATATTAATAAATTATTGCTAATTTTAGCCTGATAATAATATTGTGGTTATCTTTAAAGATACATACTAAAATATTTATGAATGGAATAATATGGTATAATAATATGGAGCAATATGGAATACGTGAAAGAGGATATGAATAAACAAGATCTTCTGTGAGTTGATAATTGGTGAAGTTGGTGATGTAAACATGTGAATCCATTATACTATTCTATCTTTTTTGTATATTATGAAATTTATCATAATGATAATTTTGACAGTCTATCCAGGACAGGAAAACTAAAGTACAGTCATATTAAAGTCACAGAGTGCATTTTCTTTTTCATTTGAGAGACTTACACATTTGCATATATTATTTTGATATTCAGAAATAGCTCTCATCATATACTTAATTCTTTCTGTTTATTTGTTTCATTCTTTAACCATTTAGTGACAAGAAGGCAGGAGTGTTTTTTACTTTCTGTTTTATATTTTCAGCATCTAGCAAAATTTCTGGAACATAGAGAGTCCTCACCAAATGTTTGTTTGGAGAAATGGCTCATGTTTTCAATACCAGCCTCATATGTAATCAGAATTCTAATAAGGAATTTGCCATTTGAAAGACCACATGCATGCAGTCAAAATGATCATCAAAAAGGCTAAAGCAAAAGAAAATTCGGCAATATAATAAATTCTAAAATTTAGATCTATTTAAGATTTCTGGAGCTACTGTAACTGTCCCATATCCTAACATGATAACTTTATTTGTTCTAACTATCATCTTTTTCTTTGGGAATTGTTCATAGGAAATTTTAGGTTTTCAAATTGTGATGGGAAGCGATTGTATTTTGTTAAGAAGTCATTGGATTCTTGCAATAACCAGAAGTTGAGAATGAGGACTGATTATTAGTTTCTCTAATGCTCAACTTATTCCATATTTGTTCACTCTGCAATGCGACTCTCAGGGCAGATTGGAGCTCTAATTAAGGGTCTAGTTTCCCTTTGATGTTGACGGCAACTCTTATTAGTATTAATGTATATGAAAGAGAGAATAGATCTTTAAATAATTTAAAAACAGCTTTGTGTATTATGAATACAGACATATAAAAGATTTAATGATCTGACTTTTACATATTTATACTATGGTGCACATAAACACACACTCCATGTATTGTATATAACTATGTCTTGGGGACTAAATGAAGTTCATAAAATCTTGCCATTAATTATGTTGACGGAGAGAATATCCTTTTGTGTTTATTTATTCATTCCTAGAAATGGCTGAAGCTTCTTTTAATAATGATCTGCCTAATTTTTAAACCTCAATCTCTTAAAAGAGAGCCCTAGCTTCGATTTCCCTAAATTGAGGACACATTTTATAGCTGTGGGAAATTAACAAAAAGGGAAGACGTTATGTCTTTATATGTCAGGCATATGAGAGTATACATTTCTCAGTAAAAATGTTTCACAATAGTTGACATTTTCTCTTTTTTTGTGCATTTCTTTCATAAATATTGTGAGCTACAGCTGTAATCCTTCTTTGGGCACAAGTGACCTACAGTGTGATTGTACTGTATTGTATTTATAAGTCATAAGTGGGGCTTGACATGGCAGTAAGAATAGCTTGTCTGTGACTTCCTCTGTGAGAGGCACTGGGGTTTTATTGGTCAGGAGGTGGATTTTTCACTTATTATGACACAGCTTCTCTATTTGAATGGTCTAGTTACGTTTAACCTACTCACTCTGGCTTTATATATGGGTTGCTTAACACCTAAATTGTATCTTAAAGAAATTTCCAAAAGCAGAAAGAAAAAAAAAATGCTAAGTAGGTTTTCATTCAGGGATCACAGAAACAAAGCTAGAACAAACTTAGGGTTTATTCTATTGGCTTAGATGTAAGACCAGAGCATCTCAAATTTCCTATATGCATAATAATTTTTTTCTTTTGAAAACCTTGCCCCTGAAGAGAAGCCCTGAAATGGTTGCAGTAAAGCCCCTTTTGAAGGACTCTCAGCACCGGTCAAGGAACAAACAATGCCAAGGGGCAAGGTCTTTGTTATGCAGGAGGCTGCTGGCCATTTCAGAGCAGCTCTGGGTGTCAGGGAACCCGGGTGATGACAGATGGTGTGACTGTCCTTGCAAATTTTTCACCTTAAAATGACAGCCTATGTGGAAATACCCTGTAATCATTGGGGAAAGATACTCTAAAAAGCCTCTTGAAAATTACATAAAGGGAAACAGTGTTTATTTCAGATATAGTTCTGAGTTTTTGATATTTAGGAAAGCTTGGATGTTTGCAATAAAGAAAAAAAGAAAGAAGGAGAATGTTTCAGTTCAAAGGGCTCTTCCTCTACACACAAAGCAATAAATGGCAAAAAGAAAAGTAAAATATAATCAATATCTTTTCAGATTCTACCTTTAAGTACATATATTGTTTGGTTTGGTATACTAGGTCAGTTAACCATATATTCTCCATTTTGGATGAAAGACAGTCTTTCGCTAACTTACATTACTGCAGAAACCCATAGAAATAGGGAGATTTCCCAGTTATACCCCAGGCCAGATGTATAATACAAAATTAAGCAAGAAACTGCTTTAAAAATTGTTGTCAATATATGATTGTAAGATTTAAAGATATCTTTCTCCATTTTCCTTTTGTTCTTACTAAATGTACAAAGGAAGATGAAAATGGGAAAACAATTCTATAACTTCAGCAGTTTTTATTTCCTATGCAACTTTTAAATTTTTAATTATGTGTGTTCAGAATCATCAAGGAAATATTGCTAAAATTCTGAATGACAGTGAGGGGTTTCTAGCTTATATACTCTATAGATTTCCAGTGATACTCAGTGTCATAAAATTAAGATATATTAAAAAGGCTTGGTTAATTCTGAATGCAAACATTGTTTTAGGTTGGTTTTAATGAGAAAATCGTAGCTGTCATTTCTGCTTCACATTCTCCTTCATGTACCATAATTTGATCATATAATACCGTGTGGTCTCAAAGTTTATGTCAAGGAGCAGAATGAGTTCACAACAAAAAAATCAATAGTTCATTATTTTTTGATTTAATTATTTGTGTGTTCCTTTGGTAACTTTGTTAAAATTAGAAGACTGAAAATTAAAACAATATTGGGATCAATTCATTACATTGCTGTTTATGTTCTTAAATGGGATTTTGCTTTAAGCTTTGTGTAAGAAAAGTATTAATTTTCTTTCTATAAAATGTGAGACAGTAGCGGTTACTAAGGGTGGTGCGTTGTTGATGGGGATGAGTGGCTTCTCCAACATACCCGAGACTAGCCAATTTTAAAAAATATGTTCTCCGTCTGTTCGTTAGTCACTTCTGTTATAAATCCCCATGATAACTGGAGCCTCCTGTGGTTCACTATCTGGATTCCAATTCTTGAAGTTTGGATGGAGTTCAGTTATATTTTATAGTTTACTATCTTTTTTTTTAAGGCAATGTCAACATGGCTAAATCTGGGGGGCTTGCTTTCGATTGACAACTATACTATAAAAATGTAAAGAAAGGGAAGGAAGGAGGACAAAAGAAAGAAGAGGGGAGGGATGAGAGGAAAGGGAAGAAAAGAAAAATGAAAGGCTTCCATACAGATATGGCCAATTCCACTTTAAAGTATAGGAATTCTAAATTAGCCATTCTCTCCTATGATCTTCTAATGTGGCTACTTGGCAATATTAAAATGTATGTATATCATAAAATTGTAAAACTGTCCCCCAAAGCCTAAAAATTATTTTCCGAAATGGCTACTTCCTCTCTTTTCCTTACATGCAGTGTGCTCAGGTGGCAGAAAGGCATTGGGAGCTCAAAGCTCTGCTAAAGCAGACTGACTTACTATGTGCAGCTCACTCCCATTCCATTTGCTGTGGTCTTGTTATCTTTCCCATCATTCTTCAACCTTCTCTATCCAAAAGGTAGTACATTGTTCCACATGTCCTCAATTGGTTTTAATGTGTTAAAAATGTGTTCCAAAATTTCCTAAGGTTGAAGTGTGCTATTTAGATAAGTTTAAAAAGGTTTCTTGCATATACTACTCCTCAGAACCTTTCTATGCTTAATTAGATTGAGTGTCAAAACTGAAGCTATACTATGTAGAATGTTTCAAACTTAATTGACCATTGAGAGGCACTTCCCCCATTCTGGAAACAGCTCACAGGAATTCTGGTCCAGAGGACACTTTGGGGGGAAATTCTGACATGTGTCATCATGCCCTCAAGTTATACAACTGAGGTCAGTGAATAAGAGGGCCTGGAAGGGCCAGAAAGAACCAGGCAGCAGTAGATAGGAATGAGGCCCTTAAGGCCTCTTGTCTCTGGCTCAGATTTCCTAATATGTCTTATATCTTGAGATTGTGGCTACAGATTTAGCAACGGAGCAACACTGCAGAACTCAGAAAGTTAAAACTGTGAGACATTAGAGCTGGTGATAAAGTATATATAGCTAAACATTTTTATATATCTGAATATATATGTATGTATATGTATGATATTGTATATGTATGTAGATATATGCATGTACATATAAGCATACACATGCACACATATTTAGAAAAAGTATAATTAAGAAAAAAGCCAAACTTGCCTAGGATCATAAAGTTAGTTTGTAGCAGACATGGGATTGTAATCTGTATCTCTCTGACTCTAATGCTTGTTCTAGAATATCATACTACCATTTGAAGTTAATAATTATACATATACATAGAATAATAGTCACTCTTTTTTAAGCATTTGGTAATTCTCATGTGCTAGGCTTATACTGTCTTTCTCATGTAAGCCTTCTAATTAGACTACAATGTAGGTATTTTGAGGTTTACTTTACAAATGAAAAAGTGACTTTGAGAAGTTTATCCAAGGTTGCATGGCTGATAAAAATCAGTCTTGAGGCCAAACCATGTTTTTTCTTATCCCAAGTCTTAACCAGGCTTTCTTTTTCTTTTTCTTTTTCCTTTTCACTATGCCGCTGCTACTAATTTACTGACTGTATGGTAGTTCTGAACTGAAAACATGTCTTTTTTCATAATGTTCCTTCCAACATGATGGAGCTTACATACTAGTATTAATCACTCATGTTGTATTCTTTCTGACCCCATACAAATATTGGATTTAATGGTATAGTAGGGAAATGTTAAAAGAAAAAAAAAAAAGAGGTCAAGCAGTTTCTATATAAGCTCCACCGTCCCTTTACTATTTGGCTACTTTATAGTAAATCAAATCCATTTTATATAATGAAGTTTGTCTTTATTATCCCATTATGGCTGCCTTAGAAAAGAAATCATGTGTGTGCTTCAGTTTGGGGTCATTTGTAATTATAAAAAGATATGCAGGAAAGCTATGTACCCCTCATATGCTTTTAAAATCTTCTCCTTTGGTTGTTCTGCACGTTTTTACTGTTTTATAAAGAAAGTGTTGGAAAGCTGTGTTTTTATTGCCTTGATGCCTTTAATAGTACATACTGTGAAACTAAGCTGGATACCTGATTGATGCCATTCCTACCTGTCTAGGAAGATAATGATCAAACATCGAGGGGTCTGTTCTCCAGGTGATGAGTGCATGGAACTCCCATTAATGTTAATGGGAATCCTGCAGCTAAGCAGAGTGACTGGAGACAAGAGGCTGAGGTGTGGTAGGTCCATTAATACTTCTTTCTTTCATAGCAGCTGGTTGGAATATAAGTAGTAAGCAGTCCTTTTGAAGCTAACAATCAGCCATATTTAAAAAGTGAGGCTTGTGCAAGATATGTAGATGTATTGTCAATAAACTCTTTGTATAAAGTATACTTATGCCATATTTTACTATACAAAAAGTGTTCATATGAAATGCTTGCTTTTTTGAGTAATGTTTCCGTACTGAATCTTCCTCAAAATGGCTGATTAGAAGTTGATAAGGAATATTGATAATTTGTGGCTAATTGAAAAAAACAGATACAAAATTTAAGAGCCCCCCAAAAAAGTGCTTTAACAAGTTGATGACATACACTGATTAAAATCTAGACAAGACAAAAAAGTATAATACACAGAAAATATGAAATTTCATGCTTAGGCTGAATTATTTAAAAATATGACTTTTTATATGCTCGTTGCAAAAGTCATTTTAACGGTTGTATAATGTTATATGGAGTAAATCTTCCAAAATGTCTGTTTAGTACTTAGGTTCCTACACATTCATAATTTTTATGCCTTTCAGTTGGATTATTCTTGTTAGTAGTGACTCTTTTAATCCCTAATAAATTTCTTTTGCATTTAAATGTATTTTGTTTGATATGTATATGTAAATATATATGAGTTTCAACTAAGTGTGTTGTTGTCATCTTTTTACTTAGAAATTTCTTATGATAATATGTTTTGGGTTCATCTTTTTGTAGATAAAATTGGATGTTATTAGTTGAATCTGAAAATCTCTTTTAAAGAAATTTATTATATATGATAAATGCAGAATAATATATTTAATATATATTTGTGTTTTTTATATATGTATTTATACAGGTATACTTATCCAAGAATAATAAGAAAATGAATACTTGTGAACTCAGTGTCCAAATTAAGAATTCGGTTATTTCCAATTCAAAATAAATGAATAAGTAAATAACTAGCAGGTGGAGAGTCTATAGCCATGGAAGAAATGATGGAGAGGGAGTGTTGGAGGTCAAGTCTCAAAAGATAGTTTGACATCTGATTGTCAGAGGCATTGAACACTATGCAAGGAATGTGGGCTCAATCTTGAAGACATCGAGGGAGCATTCCATGTTGTAAACTGAGGCAATGTGATCAGATTAATGTATTTCAGGTGATATTTTGATGGTTATAGGAGATGGACTGAAATCAAAAGACAGTTGTCAGTCATAAATGTGGTAGTGTAAGTGATCTTTGATGTAGGAGATATTTAGGGCTGGAAAAGGTAGATATAGGAGTGAAGAAAAATTTAATTGAAAAATATTTGATGGTGGATTTACAGGCATTGGTGACCACTTATATGGGAGAGGGAGGAAGATTTGAGAAATAGTTTTAAGAGAGAATGTCATCTTTTGAGTTGTCAAAATCCAGGGGATAGGTGAAATATTACAGGGAAAGTGAAGAGATCTGAGGACATGGTACTGAGGAACACAGATATTTATCAGGCTACTGAGAAAGGGCATGTGAAAATATGAGGATGAGTTGGTATCTGAAGTCTTTTGATTATTTACTTCCTATGATGAAAACATTTAATCATTATGGATCTTAAAAGTAATGTTTAAAATGTAAAGTTTACACTCTATTGTTGTAGATAAACTGTTGTGTTTATTGAAGCTTTGGGCTTTGAGGTACCTGAATTTAATTGAACTTGCTAAATAATTAAGATTGTTAAGAGCCATAATCAGAGATTGATATAATCTCAGATTGGATTTAAAAGTGCTTTGAAAAGGGTATACTTGTAGGAATTAGGCTGATATTGTGAGCAACCTAGTTTTACCTTTCATAAAAGGTCATACAATAAACTTCTTTTATGTCATCCACTAGCCTTAGAATGGTGCTAGACTTAGTAAACACACAATATATATTCTAAATTAACTTAGATATTTGAAGTATATCAGGCCATAAAGATTAGCTACTGTTAATCCAATGGTATGGAAACTTCATTTGTTAAAATTCAGATATCATGATATGGGATATATTTTTTAATTGTCCTACCCACTTTTAAATGTATCTGTCATAAAGTCTTGCCTCATCATAAGCTAGAAATTATGGCAACAGTGGTGTTTTTACAGTCTAGTTAAAAAAGGAAATTACTAATGCAACCCTTTACTGATGATGCGGTCAGCTGCCTAGGGTCTCAGTGGCTTCACTTCATTCAACATGAAGAAATATAAAACTGACATATAAAAATTCCCCAGAGGGCCTATTCATAATTGTTATTTTTTTAAACTTAATAAAAGTTTTTACACAGATAAGGCCTTAAGATATCCATTTTATTTTCTATTTTTTTAAAAGATTTTATTTATTTATTTGAGGGAGAAAGTGAGAGAGAGAGCAAGAGAGGGGGCAGGGTCAGAGGGAGAAGCAGACTCCTCACTGAGTGGGGAGACTGATGTGGGACTTAATCCTCGGACTCTTGGATCATGACCTGAGCCAAAGGCAGACACTTAACCAACTGAGCCACCCAGGGACCCTCCATATTCTTTTCTAAATAAACACACTAATTTATGTCTCATTGTAGACTATAAATTTGATTTACATTTTCTTCTATATGTATGCTTGTTTTTTTTGCAGTCTTAAAGAAGCCAGGTTATCATTTTATCTAGTCATTATCAAAGGCTTTATATGATAAAAATATTAATAAAGCATTCATTGGCTTCTTTAAATTGATGTTCTTATACTATAATTCACATAAAATAAAAATAAACTGAATGCACCCATTTTAAAGCTAATAGTTTGGAGAGTTTTGATACATTCATATACCCACATAACCACCACCCTAATCAAGATATATGATTATCTCAAAAACTTTTTTCATGCCCTTGGTGTCCCTTCCTGGGCAGTCTCTCCAGCCCTCCCCAGGCGCTTTTGGTCTGATTTCTATCTCTATAAATTAGTATTACTTTTTTAGAACTTCATATAAATGGAATCATATAGTGTGTATGCTTTTATGCCTGGCTTCGTTCACCCAGCATTTTTTTAAAGATGCATCCCTGTTGTTTGTGTATCAATAATTTGTTTCTTTATATTGCTGACTAGCATCTGATTGTATGAATATGTCACAATTTGGACATTTGGTTTCCACTTTGTGACAATTACTAATAAAACTGTGAATATTCATGTTCTAGTCTTTCTATAGTTAGGTTTTCCTCTCTTGGGTAAATGCACCGAGATGTGATTTTGCTGAGTCCTGTAGCAAGTGTATATTTAATTGTATAAGAAACTCAAACTGTTTTCTAAAGAGGTTAAAACCTAGTAAAATCTAAGGAGCAAATTTTCCCATCAGAGCATTCCAGGAGTCCTGCTTCTCACCAGCTCTTGGTGTTATCAATTCAAAAAGATTTAGCATTCTAGTGGTAAGCAAAGATAAATCACTGCAGATTTAATTTATTTTTTAATGATTTTTAGTGATATTGAGCCCTTTCTCATAAGCTTGTTGATAATTTCTATCCCTTTTGTGAACTGTTTATATTTTTGTCCATTTTTATTGTTATATTTTTTATGATCGAGTTGTGTTCTACATGTATTCTGGACACAAGGTTTTTGTTAGGTATATGTGTTATGAATATCTTCTTCCAGGTTGTGTTTTGCTTTTACATTTTCTCAATAGTATCTATTGAAGAACAGGTTTCCAGTTTATCATTTGTTTTCCTTTGTGTTTTGCGTTTTTTTTTTTTATGTCCTATTAAAGAAATTCTTGCTTATCTCAAGGTTGCAAAGATTTTCTCTTGTTTTCCTCTTAGAAACTTTAATTCTTTAGTTTTATGTTTTGTTTTATGATCTATTTTGAGTTTAATTTTGTGTATGGTGTGAGGCAGGATTTGATCTTATTGGATATTTCATTCCAGTTGTTTCAGAAACATTCATTGAAAAGATTATTTATTCATTGTATTGCCTTAAATTTTTTTTATATATGTAGGTCTAGTTTTGACTTTCCATTCGGTTCTATTGATATATATGTCTATTTTTATGCCATATCCACATTGTCTTGATAATTTTAGTTTTATATTAAATATTGAAAGTCCTTCAAATTGTTCCTTCTTTTCCAAATTATTTTAGCTAACCAAGGACTTTTGTATTTCCATATATATTTTATTATTTTTTAAAATATTTATTTATCTGAGAGAGAGAGGTGCATTCACGGGAACGGGGGAAGGGCAAAGGCGGAGGGAGAGGGAGAGAGAGAATCTTCAGCAGACTATCTGCTGAGCATGAAGCCCAACTTGGGGCAATCCCACGACCCTGAGATCATGACCTGAGCTGAAATCAAGTGTCAGATGCTTAACTGACTGAGCCATCCAGGCACCTGCATATATATTTTAGAATCAGCTTTTGAATTTCTACAAAGAAACTGCTGACCTTTTGATTGGAATTACACTGAATTTATATATCAATTTGGGGTGAATTGACACCTTATTAATGTTAGTCTTCCAAACCACAAACGAGGTATATCTCTCCATTTATTTAGGCTTTCTTTAATTTTACATGACACTGTTTTGTCATTTTCAGTGCATTTTTGGTGGTCAAATTTGCCATTAAGTATTTTATACTTTTAATGCTATTGTAAATGTTTGTTTGTTTTAAAATACATTTCTATTGTCCATTGCCATTGGATTTGGAAAACTTTGGTCAGGGTGCCTGGGTGGCTCATTTGGTTAAGCATCTGCCTCAGCTCAGGTCATGGTCTAGGGGTCCTGGGATCGAGCCCCGCATCAGGATCCCTGCTCGGAAGGGAGCCTGCTTCTTCCTCTCCCTCTGCCCTTCCCACCAGCTCATGTAAAACATAAAGTTTCTAGCATGTAATAAAAATTCATTAATCAGTGTCCATATTTGAATGAGCATTAAATTCTGATGTAGTTTTTTCATTCAGATTTTGACTTAGCACATATTTGTTACTTAAAGTTTAAATTTCTTTGACATGTTAATATGATTAACTTTGTAAACTGAAGCACAATACAGATGGTTAAGCGGCTGCCTTCAGCTCAGGTCATGATCCCAGGGTCCTGGGATTGAGCCCCGCATCGGGCTCCCTGCTCGGCGGGAAGCCTGCTTCTCCCTCTCCCTCTACTGCTCCCCCTGCTTGTGCTCTCCCACTCTCTCTATCGAATGAATAAATATAATCTTTAAAAAAAAAATCAAAAGCAACGTTTCCACTAAGAAAGCAAGCTTCTGAATTTAGTAGGGCCAAATATTTAGAGTTTGTGGTTAATATTTTTAAAAAATATGTTTCATTTGCTTTGTTGCCTACTAATGACGCTAACATGTAAACAGGAATAGGTACCAAAACTTTAAGATAAGCATTAAAGTCAACAGAACTTAAAATCTAGAAAGTCCTATTCATCATGTAATTCATTTGTCATTTTAAATAGAATATCATAATTTTTTTTAAGTATTCCAGCACAAAGCACACGAGTATATTGCAGGAGAGTAGCTCAGTAGTCCCCACACTCTAGCGTGCATCAAGATTACCTGGAGGGTTTGATAAAACATTCTTGGACCCCACACCAGAGTTTCTGATTCTGTCGGCGGGAGTGGGAAGCCCAAATTTTCACTTCTAACATGTTCCCAGGTAATGATGCTGGTACTGGCTTGGAGACCTTTAGAACCATTAGTCTAGACTTGAAGCAATGGTTCTCAAACCTGGCTGCACAATGGACTCATCTGTGAGGGTTTTCTTATTGTTTCTTAGTACAGATTTCCCAACTGTACTTAAAACTTATTATATCATTATCTCTGGGAGTGGTACCTTGGAGTCTATATATTTTTTCGAAACTGCCTAGATGTTACTGATGATCACTTGTGTTTTGGGAACTACTGCTTTACCACACTGGTTCTCAAACGTGGCTGCGCAATGGAATTAACTGAGAAGCTTTTAGAACTACAGGTGCCTAGGTCTCACACCTAAAGTTTTTGACTGACTGGTTCTACAGTATGTTCTGAGCAATAAGATTTTAAAAGGTATTTTTTTTATTTTTAATTTTGAGAACTATTGCTCTTGATTTTTTATTTTGTTCTTTAATGTTGGTTGTTTTCTTACCATATGCTTCTTTCTGATGCCCTACACATATTTTTTAAAAATCTACTATGAGCAAAGTGTTATGCTAGCTGTAATATAAAATATGAAAGACTAGAAGGTAAGTCTTTTTCCCTAAGTAGACTACAATCTAATTGAAGAGATTAAGGGATATGGACATGAAAAATTAACTAGAAATATAAAGTGTCTGGGATTACTTCTGCCTGGGAAGATTAGAAAAAACTCATGTAATACAAGTAAATTTAGTGCTTCAATCCTAGCTAACTGAAGCTTTGAGGGTATTTGATTTCCAGATTTCAAGAATATAATATTTAAAGTAAAGAGAGATACCAATAAGAGAAAATAATTATTTAGTCACTCATGTATATTAAAATATAAGGAATTAATTTTAATGATAATAGTAATTATGATATAGTTTCTGGCAAAGATCAATAATTGAAAGACTATTTTTGAAAAGCAGATAAAACAATTCTTATCTTTATTGTGAATTTTCTGACTATTCATTTGTATTTTGTCCTACAAAATGGTCAATATGACTCCTTTTTCCTGTGTAATTTGGAGTTAAATTAGCACATTTGGTTAGAGGTTTATGCTAATGATGCCAATCTAATTAGTTTGTTCCCCCATATAAACTAGGTAGCTTTGCTTTGTTTTCCATCCCAAATTGCACCCCAGTGGCCATTTTGAAATTGTATGACATTTTTACACAAGATGTCTTAATGAGGAAATGTGGATGTATTAGTGAAATCCATAACCTTTATTTCAAATAATAAATGTGCTTTGCTTGATTGATGCCGAATCAGTCATGTAATCTTCACATGTTAATTTTATCTAGTTACCTGTCTGCTTCTTCATGTGGCATCTCTTTGTGGGCACCTGGTGATGTGAAGCTTATCTGGGTGACCCACCAGTCAGCTGATGACACCCCTGTGTTCTATTTAAAAAAAAAAAAACAACTATTGTGAAAACTCTGTCTCTTGAGAAATGCCATGGCCTATTTACTTTAGAATTCACAGGTCCTGAGTTTTATAGTATGCTGGTGGATTTAAAACTTAGAAAACCCATTATTCTCTTACACATTCCGTAATATATGTATCTAAATGATTTTTTAGAATGCAGTGGATGTCTAGTTCATGTCTCCTAGGTTGAACATTGTACTCTTTGTATTTTGTAATCACTTCATGCTTCAACAAATTAAAAAGAGTGGCAGTACTTTTAGTAATCTCACCATGCCATAGTAACAAACCACTGTGCTTTTAAACAGGATGGATAAGAAAATAACTTAGTTAAGATACTAAGTTGTTATAAACAACAGGAAAAAAGAAACAGGAAGGGGGACCCCTTTAAACAAAAGGCTAATTTTGAAAGCTTAGAAAAGGAGAGTACCAACCACTTAACAGCCTTGATTCTGACAATCTTGAATGAAACATAACCCTCTCCCAGTATTTTTAACATACCACATATGAGTTCTTGATATTTCATGGAAACAGAAATTTTAGGATAGCAGTAGCATGCCAAGGAGTAGGTAAATATGGGATTCATGCTGGAGCCTGAATAGACAGAGGATTTAGTAAGTGACTGAATGTCACAGCATCAAGAATGATCCCCCAGGATTCTGTCTAAATAAGAACATGGATGGAGGTGCTATTTACTGAGATGTAGAACACTGGAATTGGGCAGTGATAGATGATCAATGATTGCTTTTGATTCAAGTTTGAGATCTTGTGAGACATACTGACAGTTGGATTAAATGTTGAAAATAGATCTGAGCTAGATATATACATTGAGGATTTGTTGGCAAAAAGATAGCCTTCCAAGGTATAAGAGTAAATGAAATAATCTAGAGAATATGGTATGAGTTGAATTTCAAACCCCTGGATTCACAAGTTTCCAAGCCCCTCACTACCCACTTCCCCCAAAAATGAATTGTTGAAGTCTTAAATTTTAGTATCCTATAATGCGGCCTTATTTGGAGATAGGGTCTCTACAGAGGTCATCAAGTTAAAACAGGCCATTAGGATTCTAATCCAGTCTGACTGATGTCCTTATGAAAAGGGGACATTTCAACACAAACACATGCAAAGAGAGAATGTCATGTGAAGATGAAGGCAGAAATTGGGTTGATGCTTCTCAAGGAATTCCCAAGAGTGCCAGCAAACCACCAGAAGTGAGAAGAGTGGCATGAAACCAATTCTCCTTCATGGCCCTCAGAAAGACTCCTTGATCTTGGACTTCTGACCCTCCCGAATTTATGAGAGAATACATTTCTGTTGTTTATACACCCAACTTGTGGTACTCTGGCAGCCCTAGCAAACTAATAGAGAATGCATGTTCAGTGAAAATATGAGATTTCAAAACAGCCCTGCAGTGCTCCAGTATATAAAGAGAAGAAAAAAACCCTAAATGAGGCTGAGATTGAGAGGTCAGAGAATTAGGAAAAATAACAATGGTGTGATATCATGAAAGTCAAGAATAAGGAGAAAGTATCAAGGAGGGATTGGTCAACTGTCCTGCATGTGACTAAGAGACAGGCACTGTGTCTTTAATGTGATATTTGGATCTAAAATGTTATGATTCTATTATTTGCTTTAGGGCACAGTTTGATCAAGGAAAAATAAACTCATTTTTTATAAGTTATAGTCCTAACAGCAGGGTCACAGGGTGCCTGTTGGGCTCAGAGAATCTGTCTTCTCTAGAGACACTGAATGATGTTTTCAAAATTTTATCAGTAGATAACTCCAATTCTGACACCAATCCCAATGTGTGGGTTTCCAACACCACCAAGCAATTTTTTGACACCAACAGGAAGTCCTACAATTGAACTCAATTCTGACACTATCCACCTGTAGATAGCCTCTCATCCCATACATTAAGGGCTCACCTCAGTCTCACAAGACTGTCTCCCACTTCAGATGCCAATTGCAATTGTAGTGCTTCTGACCAACTGCCTATAAAGCAGAGATTTCTACAACCCTCTCCTTGGGGTCAATTAATTTGCTATACCAGCTTACAGAACTCTGAGAAACGTTTTACTTACTAGATTACTAGTTTATTATAAAAGCATATAACTCATGAACAGCCATTTGGAAGAGATGCATAGGGCAAGGTATGGGGGTGAGGGACAGAGCTTCCAGGCTCTCTGAACACACCACTCTCCCCAAGTCTTCACATGTTCACCAACCCTAAAGTTCTCCAAAAGTCATCCTTTAGGGTTTTTATGGAGGCTTCATTACACAGGCATGCTCGATTAAATCATTGACCACTGGTAGTTGAACTCCATCTCCAGCCCTCCCTCCTCTTTCAGGAGATGGGACTGAAAGTTCCAACCCTCCAATCATAAACTTGGCCTCTTTGGTAGTTCCCATCCTTAGGTTACGTAGGGGCTTTTGAAAGGTCATCTTATTAAATAACAAAAGATACCTTTTCTGCTCTTATCACTTAGGAAATTTCAAGGATTTTAGAGGAGTTCTGTGACAGAAATGGAGACAAAGACCAAATATATATTCCTTACTATAAATTACACTAGCACAGTAACATAGTTACTTGGTTCACAATTAAAAAGTGAAAAGTCTCCTTCCTGTTCCTCCCCAAGCCATCCAAGTCCCCTCCACAGGGGTAGTAGCTATTTACTCTTTTATTTTGTGTCCCTCCTGAGATTCCCTAGACATATACAAGTATTTATAAGAAAATGTGAACATATATTCTTCTGTCTTTATAATATAAAAAGTGGCATGTTATAAGCATAGTTTTGTACCTTACTTTTCCCCTTGATAATGTAATTCCAAGTTCTTGCCATACTAGTATACAAAGAATTTCCTTATTCTTTTTTATAGTTTATTTATATTCTGTCTTCTGGATATAATTTATCTAATCAGTCCGCAGTGGATGAGCACTTCTGTTGCTTCCCCTTTTCTAATAGAAAATATTCTGTCATGTTGTATGTACTTGTATGTTATTTGAATGTGATCAAGTTTATCTGTAGGATAAATTCCTAATAGCGGTATTGCCAGGTCAAAAGATGATGAGCTTTTAATTTTGATGGCTATTGCCAAATTGCAATCTGTATGGGTTTCAGCAATTTGAATTTACACCATCCAAGTAAAATAGGATCTGTGTTTCCTGTACTTTTCCCAATGCAGTTGTTACCAAATTCTTAATCTTTGTGAAGTTGGTAGGTAAAAAATGTCATCTCAGGGTAGTTTCAATTTACATTTCTCTAATTCTGAGTAAAACTGAACATCTTTTCTTCTGTTGAAACATTTGCTCATTTTTCTATTGGGTGGTTAATTTTTCTTATTATTTTGTAAGGAGAAAATTATATATCAGGGAAATTGATTCTTTTTCTATGATGTGAATTGCAAATTTTTCCAAAGTTGTCTTTTTTACTTTGTTTAGAGTTCCTACCACCCCCGTACAGATTGTTGATTTTTACAAGTCAAATTCATTAACATTTTCCTTTATAGGCAGACCCTGCTTTTCTGTCCATTGGGCACACTTTAGACTATGGTGTAAACTGGTCTTGCCTTAATCTCAAATGACATTATGACATTAACTGCATATAGTTAGGATATTAAATGCTTGTTAATGTATTCCATAGAAGTTCTTAAAAATCAGTATGACCTCTTAAGTCATTTAAGATTTTTCTCCAGTCTTACTTCAGTCTTAAAGATGGTTTGAAAAAGGAAAGAAAATGGAAACTTTAACCTAATTTTGATATTTTTTAAATAAAATTGAACTTAATGAGGATGAAATAAATAAAATCTTAGAACATGTTTGTTAAGCATAGCTAGCATTCCAAATGTTGATTTTTTTTTTCTTTCCCTCTGGTGTATATTAAACTACATGTAGCCAGCCAATTTTTTTTGGTGGTATTATGAAAAGATAAACAAATCCTTCAAAAAAAAATTTTAAAAAGGATTTCATGAAGGAGTCACTTAAATTATCATTAAATTTGAATTTTGATGTGGAATCAAAGTATATTTTTGTATGTTTGCTTGTTTTTCTGATATTCTATTTAAAACATATTGCAAAATAAGTTATATTAACCAAAAAAACAAGGATAGAATTGCTTAATAGCTCACTCCATCCTGTTCATATGAAAGTAAGAACTTTGTTGTAACTTTTATTCCTTATGAAAGAAAAACAATTTCAGGAAGCACATTTCTATGACCAAAGTCAGAAGTGAAAGATTAACCATAGAAACAGAATCACTGTCCTGTGACTGAGAATGAGACAACTAGAACTGATATTTGGTGTGTCCAGGAGGAAAGATATATCTTGATGCTTAAAGGAAGAGTTTTGCAAATGATATCTGATAATGTGATTTTTTTAATCTGGATTGAGGTAAAGAATCCCTTATTGTCCACTGGACTTCATTTTTCTTTGACAATATTTAAAAAGAAGTAAATTTTGCTCAATTTGACCTAGGTAGATAAAAGCAAAGAGGACAAATTACCAGAATTTATAGTATTTTATACTTGTGTGCTCCTGCTTATAGACTTGATTGGAAAAGTTATTATTATTTTTTTAAATAGGTTTTTCTAAAAAAAGTGTAAGATACTAGGCTAAGCACAAATTCCAGACAAACAAGTTCATTAGGTCTCTGTGGGCCTAATTCACTAAAAGTTTGAATAGATCAATGTCTTTTTTGTAAAAAGTATTTAAAACTCTATTTGGTCTTAGAAGCCCATCCTGATGAATAACACATTACAATGAATGTATAGCAGAGGGGGGTGAGCTTGTCCACTGACTTATTGCCTGACTTTGGTCAAGTCATCCCACTGACTGTAATTCTGGCCACTTGCAGAATTGACACAAAAGGACACTTCCATTTCTAG
The DNA here is from genome assembly GCF_002201575.2 of Neomonachus schauinslandi. Lineage (NCBI taxonomy): Eukaryota > Metazoa > Chordata > Mammalia > Carnivora > Phocidae > Neomonachus > Neomonachus schauinslandi. The sequence continues at coordinate 120,960,849 of NC_058406.1, read as the reverse complement.
GAGGATTTTATAGAGCCAGACCTTAAAATTAGTTTAAGTTAGTCTAAAATTCTTAGCACAAATTTTTGGTCATGCAGTCATACATCTGCTGACAGGATCCATTTAACTTTGTCCTTTTGGTGTTTGTGGATACAATATATTTTACTATATTTAAATTCATTATTTATTTTTTCCTGGGAAGTTGATAGATTACTGCGAATAAAAGCTATAGTTTCTTCCCCTTCAACAAAATCTCAGTGTCAAGATACAAAGAATTCCCCTTTGTTAAGAATGATTCCATTTAAGCATCATTCATTAACTCCATGCAATTGATAGAGTTTAACACTTTATTTGCTACTCCAGCCACACTTTTTTTCTCATAGAAGAGCAACAAATGAATGAATATTCACACCTAACTTTTAGCTTCAGGCTAAAATGTATTATGCACCGTATTTTGGTTTTTAAAAATAATCACCTTGTCACAGTTCAATGGCAAAGTGAAGTCAACTCTGTCAATAGAGACAATTTGAGGGGGAAATAACACTCTTTACCCCCTTGAGTATCACTTCATTTGAATGCTCCTGATTTTTTACCTGCTACTTTTTTGGGAATGCTCCATGGGACAATATAATGAAGTCTAAAATACCATACACTGAAAGCTCATCTTTGCTGACAGCACATAGCTGACAAGTCCTGGGGTTCTCATACATTGTCCCTATTTGAACACTATATTTTATGTACCTAAAATGCATGTCTAGAAGGTTCCTTTTAAACTCCACAAGCACAGAAAAAACCTGGATGCCCATATGTCTAACAATGTATTGCATGAATATATTAACACCATCACAGCACCAACTGTTTTCATTGTTTTGCTATAAATGGGATCATAGGATATATATTACTTCAAGTGTATTTTTCAACATATCTCAGAAGAAAGCAAAATCATCTATTAGAAATATTTAAGTGATAAAATAAAAGTAGTAGACATTATCTATAATAGAAGATATCAGCAATTGAATGCCGCTGACATGAATTTTTTTTGACGAGAGGGGTGATAGGGTTGTAGAGAAGGTTTGTGTTCTATGATTTTAGAATTTATTCTCCAAGAAACACCAGAATGACTTTCACAATTTTGTCTTTATATTTTAGGGGCCAGAGACTTTTAAATTTGCCTTTGTTTAAAGTAGATTAAGAGTAAATTAAGATGGGCGCCTGGGTGGCTCAGTCGTTAAGCGTCTGCCTTCGGCTCAGGTCATGATCCCAGGGTCCTGGGATCGAGTCCCACATCGGGCTCCCTGCTCGGCAGGAAGCCTGCTTCTCCCTCTCCCACTCCCCCTGTTTGTGTTCCTGCTCTCGCTATCTCTCTCTCTGTCAAATAAATAAATAAATAAAAATCTTAAAAAAAAAAAAAAAAAAAGAGTAAATTAAGATTATTCCTTAAGAAAATCAAGATATCTTTAATGGCTTGAGTGGTTCAATTTTCCTACCTTTATTATTATTATTATTATTATTATTATTATATTATTATTATTATTATTATTTTAATTGGGATCAAAGCCTTTAACTAAAGAATTGATATTACTCTGGCATATTTTCAGATAAAGCACAGAAAATATGATTACATAAATCAATGAATTAATGCATAAGAACAAATAGAAGAATTCCAGGGTCCTTCTACAAATCTCAAGAGAAAAAGATTATTCCTCATATAAATGTGTATATAATTAATATAGGTTTTGCCTTAATATTTTATTTTTTGCCCTGGTCTTGGCACTTCTGAAAATCACTTAAGCTTTCAGTGTTTGGGACGATGGCACAGGACTAATGGTATCAGGCTCTACCTTCTAGATAGTGACATTCTGAAGTCATAAGAGATTTATAGAGATTTTGAGGTCCCCAGAAGAAAAGCTGCATATGAATTCAAGTGGCAGTCACTGCCAGGACTTAAATATACTACATCTAAGAAAATCTTTGGTTTACTCTTTTCTTAAATTTCAGGAGAAAAAGTTAAGAAAACTCATATTATAACAGGCGGCAAAAAGCCAGTAGTTCAAAATGGTTGATCCAAGAAAGAAATTGTATTGAGCTGTGGTAAATGAGCAGAGTAAGAATAACTTCAGTGAATTTCATAAAGGTCAAAGACAGCTTTGAAGACAAAAGTCCCAAGCTGTGTTCTGTAGCTCCTCATGAATTTTTTGTTGTAGAATTGCATATATGTGGACCTATTTTTCTAAGGGGTTGTAATAAAAGCCACCAAAGAAAGTGTGGGCTACTATGCAAATTAGTAAGTCTATCTATAGATATATAACTCCATAAATGCCAAATGAATACACATGTGAGGGACAGGTATAGTTAGTGATCATTTTAAATTCCATTTTACAAACTTACAAGCTTTCTGGACAGAGTGAGAAAGATATGCAGATAGTATGAGATTGTCAATGTGAGAAAGATATAATGAACTAAGAATATTTTTGTAATGGTTTAAAACAGTCATCAGTTACATACCATTTAACAAAATCCAATTAGGTAGTCAATTATAGACCTTGCTCATTTCTTAGTGTCTCCTTTTTCTTCTAAAATGGTTATATAACAAGATAAACTCCTTGTGCTATTTGAGAACAAAGGAGGTGAAAACCATATCTTATTGTGTGCCTTGAGTTTCTTCTTGATATCACTAATGCTTGTGCACAGGATTTGGGGATTAAGCCATTTTTATTGAATTGAATTGAGTGCTGTCCATATGCTCAAGAAATATCACTAAGATAGTGTCTCAAAGGGAAGTTTATGCAGCTTTAGTAGCAGCTTAAGAGAGGCATAGACATCCTTTAAACTATTAAGGTAACTATGGTCTGCATTAATCAATACATAGCAATGAAATGTAATGGTATAACTATTCTGGGAAGACCACATTTGGAGTAATGCATCTATTTCTCAATAGTGCATTTTGGAAGCTCATTAGTGTACAATATAGTTGGAGAAAGGTTTGAGAAAACTAGAAAAGTTCAACCTGGAGAAGGCTTTTGGGGGCATTTTCTTTGTTTTGATTTTCTCAGTTTCTTATGAAGTATGAGTATATATTTTTTGTGGCTCTGGAGGAAATAAATAAATGAGTAGCTATAGTTAGAGAGAAGCACATTTAGTTGTATCTAAGAAGGAAATTTTGATTTTTCAGTGTGTTTAGTATTCTAAATAAAAAGAAATATGTAATTCCACCTAACATTACCATTTTATAAATGTAACCATGTATTCACACTAAAGTAGAATAGACATAATCTCATAGTAGAGGATATTCTGTTACTATGAATAAATTCAACTTTAAGAAAAACTCAGGGCATTCTTCTTATTTCTCTCAATTTGTCATGGGCCAATGAAAACATCACAAATTGGCCCTGATCTAAGGACTAATTTTGGGAGCCATTGGCCTGGATTCTGTGATTCAATTCAATGCAAGGGTGAAGGACAACTATTGGTAGTAGTTTTATTTATTTTTATTTTTTAAAAGATTTTATTTATTTATTTGAGAGAGAGCAAGAGAGCATGAGCGGGAGGGAAGGGCAGAGGGAGAAGGACAAGCAGACTCCCTGCCAAGTAGTGAGCCTGATGCACCTTGGGGTTCTATTGCAGGACCCTGAGATCATGACCTGAGCTGAAGGCAGGTGCTTAACTGACTGAGCCACCCAGATGCCCCGGTAGTAGTTTTAAATCAAAGATTTTAAAGTTATTTTAGAGTATGAAAGCATCTCTCATCTTGTATAAATGATTAACAAAATATTAATCTCTCTAGAATTGGAAGAGAAAGGGTTAAAAATTTTTAAAAAGACCTCACTTTCTTAAAGCCCTCTAAAATGCATCTGGCTATTTCTTCTCTTTATGTTAAGCTCTATTTAGATGTTGGTGCAAATTGGTTACTGAAATGGACTTTTCTGCTTTCTCATTTTCTCTTCATTTTTTTGATGGGCTGACTGGTTTCAAATCTCATGAACTATAATGATAGGCCATAATTTATATGTCAGAGTTAGCAAACTCTAGATGAATGGTAGTAAGAATGGAAGAATGTAGTCAGTATTTTTCAAATGTCCTACAGCCTTTTTCAGCTTTAGAAAGAAATGTGAAACTACATAGAGAGCTAATCACTTCTTCCACTGGAAAGTAGCCACCTTTCTATCCAATTGTAACTTTATCCAATAAAGAAAATGTATTTAATTTATTATTTCAATTTACAGAAGTGCATCCACAGCCCAGACCTCAGTGTAACACAGAGTATATATTTTATTTCAGTAAAGAAGGCCTGAACTGCATCAATATTTGAAGGACCTGGAACTGTATGGAGGTCAACAGATTCTGGAGCACTCAGACAACCCAGCATATCTGTCTGTGTGTTTGAATGCCTGAGGCTATGTACCTTACTGAGTTCCCTACATATTTAAAAATGACACACCTAGGGGATTATTATCTGAGTGCAACAGGAGTCCCTATGAAATCTGATGCATAATCAATTCCTAGTCCCTGCCTCCATCATCACACATGCAGCTTGACAGCTGCTTAAAGCAGAATCATTTATTTCAAAGCCTTTCTAGACCGAACAATTCCCATGTTCAAAACAATCCATTTAATTCTGAATTGCAGGCTAAAGTGACGTATTGGAACATTGTAAATAAAGTTGTATGTTTCTTTAAAACCTCCCTTTAGAAGAGTTCATGCCCCTCCCCCACTTTTTTTTTTTTTTGAGTTTCCATGAAGTTCTAGGACTTTAAATAGCATCAGTATCACTCAATACCCTTGTTTAAGCATCCCCAAAATCTTGGTTTCTGTTATACACTGGGTTAATCTGCTTTCTGTGTTCAAAGTAATATAGTATGTACTTTTCCCCATGGTTATCACAAAAGTAACATAGTGATTCCAGCAGAAAAATATAATCAGTGTTATAGAGGATCATCCCAAAGCCACTGTTGATATGAATCTCCTTGCCAAGTTAAGGAAAAGGAAGTAGCACAAAATGGGTCTTCTATAAACAAAGACATTCTGAAATCTAACTTAGAAACCTAACTTAATTTCAAGATCAGTCCTCCATCATGGTATCTTGTTTTGTGTGTGTGTGTGTGTTTGTTTTTATTTTTGTTTCTGTAACCCCATCCCCCAGTTCTTCTCAAAACTTTCCATATTCTCAGTAATGTGTGTGTGTTTGTTTTCTCCATTCTTAGACTCAGAATCAGTTATACCATAGCACTCTGAAGGGCAGTCTAAAATATCTCATTGGAGTTCAGGGACATGATCAAAGTCATCTATATAAAGGTTAGTGAAAAGCGTGAGGTAGTCTGAAGGAAGCATTCCATGATTCTTTCATGGTTTGGCACTGGAGCTCTGTGATAGGCATCCAGAATAGGATTAGCAGACATGAAATTGTCTCCAACTGAAGAGTGTATATGCTTACTTTCATCTTTGTCTTAAGACTCATTACTTTCTGATATTGGCTAAGATGTAGCCAAGCTGTTTTTGAATGCCAACCAAAAGTAATGTGCTAGCCCCTCACTAACTAAAAAGCCCCAAACACAATCATGTCTAGAATAGAATTTTGTTGCAAAGTTGTTTCTAGGCATTTATTTGGAATGAAAAAGGAATATTCTAATAACAAATTGTTAAAAATATCATTTTAAATTAGTATTTCCCTTTTAAGAATATTTTGGTATTCTGGACATGTTAGCTGATCTGTCATTTTCAGTTTAGGAAATTTTCTAAGAGGGCGCCTGGGTGGCTCAGTCGTTAAGCGTCTGCCTTCAGCTCAGGTCATGATCCCAGGGTTCTGGGATCGAGTCCCACATCGGGCTCCCTGCTCGGCAGGAAGCCTGCTTCTCCCTCTCTCATTCCCCCTGCTTTTGTTCCTGCTCTCGCTGTGTCTCTCTCTGTCAAGTAAATAAAATCTTTAAAAAAAATTTTTTTCTAAGATTTGAAGCACAATTTTTTATAGCAGATGCTAATCTTTGTTTTCAAGTAAGGCATTTTGGTATTTCAGGAAAAATTTTTATTAAGCTTAATTACTTCTGTGCTCATTTGATTCTAGACCCTAAATAGACTCTAGTTTAATCAATGAGCCTTAGGCCATAAGAACAAATGGAATATTAAATCTGCACAGACAGAGAGGAATGGAGGGACTGATTAAGAAGATATGAGGAATTCACGTGTCAACAGAAAAGATGAAGAATGGATTAAGGCATTATCTGGAGAAGGTACTAGAAAATTACCATTATGGTGTCAGTAGAAACATTTTTGTAGTATTCTAGAAGTGCTTTTGTTCTAGTAAGAAAATAAGATTCTATATAGCAGAGTCACTTCTGTGGCCTTTACTTGCACATAAAAATTAAAATTCCAGAGGTAAGCTTCCTTATTTCTATTATTTCTAGATTATAATTTGGCTGGGAGATAAATTAAAATACAACTATTTTATCTAATTTTAACTATTTTACAAACATTCAACAAATGTCTAACTTTTTCTCTCCTAAAAATTATCTTTCTATATGTGGGAATATTTAAATAGATTATAATTTTTCTTTTACCTAGGAAGTGATTACTGGTGGTTGTTAATTTCTTTAGCATTGTGAATCTATTTGAGAAGTCCAACAAAAGGTTTGCCCCAGATAAATACTTACATACTCATACAATCTTAGAAAAAAAATTATGGCCTTCACAAAATGCTTGAAGTTCATCCAGAATGTTTAAGAAGCCCTAGATTAGAATAAGATAAGATTGCAGGTTGGTTAACAGTTACCATGACTGGAAGAAGTTTTGTTTGTGTCTCAGAAGTAAAAATAGCTGACAAGGCACACAATCCTGGTTGTAATCTTTAGAAATGATGTCGTTTATTAGCCTATAATGAATGTTCAGGATTTTTGGAGTTTCACCAACTTCATTGCTATCCGATGCTGCGTTTACTTCAGAAGTGAGAATAATTACGTGTGCATTCTAAATAGAGTGCAAGTTAATTTCTATTAGTGACAGAATGTGCAATATCATATGTAAACAACAACAAAAAAGTACCTAATTAAAAGATTTCAGAAGGAGATTTCAATTTTCTAAATGTTGGTGCTCATACTAAATAATATGTCTCAATTGAGCCAGCTTATATCTTTGCCAAGTTTCTGTCATTTGGCAGGTTGTTCCAACATTTAAATTCAAATATTCAATGAAAAGAGCTCTGCAGAAAGGACATTTTTCTGAATGAACAATCTTACCTGCCATCGATATATGAAACAAACTATTGCCCCACCCCAGTTATCATTGGACAGCCAGTCATTAAAAATTGATTGAGTGCTTACTATGTGCTAGGTATTGAAGTACAGTACAATCTTTATCTTAAAAAGCTGTGGTCTACAAAAAGAAATAAAAGGCATTCAAATTGGCAAAGAAGAAGTCAAACTCTCACTCTTCACAAATGACATGATACTTTATGTGGAAAACCCAAAAGACTCCTCCCCAAAATTGCTAGAACTCATACAGCAATTCAGCAACATGGCAGGATATAAAATCAATGCATGATGCATGATAAAATCAATCAATGCACAGAGATCAGTTGCATTTCTATACACTAAAAATGAAACAAAAGAAAGACAAATTAAGGAATCGATCCCATTTACAATTGCACCAAAACCCTAAGATACCTAGGAATAAATCTAACCAAAGAGGTAAAGGATCTGTACTCTAAAAACTACAGAACACTTTTGAAAGAAATTGAAAAAGACACAAGGAAATGGAAAAACATTCCATTCTCATGGATTGGAAGAATAAATATTGTTAAAATGTCTATGCTACTCAGAGCAATCTACATAGTCAATGCAATCTCTATCAAAATACCATCGAAACTTTTCAAAGAGCTGGAACAAATAATCCTAAAATTTGTGTGGAACCAGAAAAGACCCTGAATAGCCAGAGGAATGTTGAAAAAGAAAACCAAAGCTGGTGGCATCACATTGCCGGACTTCAAGCTCTATTACAAAGCTGTAATCATCAAGACAGTATGGTACTGGCACAAAAACAGACACATAGATCAATGGAACAGAATAGAGAGCCCAGAAATGGACCCTCAACTCTATGGTCAACTAATCTTCGACAAAGCAGAAAAGAGTATCCAGTGGAAAAAAGACAATCTCTCCAACAAATGGTATTGGGAAAATTGGACGGCCACATGCAGAAGAATGAAACTAGACCATTTTCTTATGCCATACAAAAAGATAAACTCAAACTGGGATGAAAGACCTAAATGTGGGACAGGAATCCATCAAAATCCTAGAGGAGAACACATGCAGCAACCTCTTCGACCTCGGCTGCAACAACTTCTGGCTAGAAACATCTCCAAAGACAAGAGAAACAAAGGCAAAAATGAACTATTGGGACTTCATCAAGATAAAAATCTTCTGCACAACAAAGGAAACAGTCAACAAAACCAAAAGACAACCGACAGAATGGAGAAGATATTTTCAAATGACATATCAGATAAAGGGCTAGTATCCCAGATCTATAAAGAACTTATCAAACTCAAAACCCAAAAAACAAATAATCCAGTCAAGAAATGGGCAGAAGACATGTGTAGACATTTCTCCAAAGAAGACATCCAAATGGCCAACAGACACATGAAAAAATGCTCCACATCACTCGGCATCAGGGAAATACAAATCAACACCACAATGAGATACCACCTCACACCAGTCAGAATGGCTCAAATTAACAAGTCAGGAAACAACAAATATTGATGAGGATGAAGAGAAAGGGGAAACCTCTTATACTGTTGGTGGGAAGGCAAGCTGGTGTGGCCACTCTGGAAAACAATATGGAAGTCCCTCAAGAAGTTAAAAATAGAGCTACCCTATGACCCAGCAATTACACTACTAGGTATTTACCTCAAAGACACAAATGTAGTGATCCGAAGGGGCACCTGCACCCCAATATTTATAGCAGCAATGTCCACAATAGCCAAACTATGGAAAGAGCCCTGAAGTCCATTGACAGAGGAATGGGTAAAGATGTGGTATATATATAATTCATCAAAAGAATGAATTCTTACCATTTACATCTATGTGGATGGAACTGGAGGGTATCATGCTGAGTGATAAATAAGTTAATCAGAGAAAGACAATTTTCATATGGTTTCACTCATATGTGGAATATAAGAAACAGTGCAGAGGATCATAGGGGAAGGGAGGGAAAACTGAATGGGAAGAAACCAGAGAGGGAGACAAACCATGAGAGACTTTAACTATAGGAAACAAACTAAAGGTCTGGAGGGGAGGGGAGTGGGGGGGAATGGGGTAACTGGGTGATGGGCATTAAGGAGGGCACGTGATGTGATGAGCACTGGGTATTATATGCAACTGATGCATCACTGAACTCTACATCCGAAACTAATGATGTACTATATGTTGGCTAATCGAATTTAAATTTAAAAAAAGCTGTCTTCTACTGAAGAAGCAACTAGGATTTAGTGTGATAAATGTTATCACGGGGCAATATGGGTCAGTCTAGCTTCTCATTCAGACTTAGTTGTTATGGAAGATTTATTGATTGTATGTTGAAATTTAGACGTAAAGATGAGTAGAACGTAGTATGAACAATGCAAAGTTATTTGGGAAAATGAAGATGGAATGGAAAAAGTTAGTTAGGGACCTAAGAAGAAGATATAACAGGTTTAGAGTACAGAAGCTAAGGATTTTGATTCCAAGAGCAATGTGAAACTAGTACAGAATTCTAAGCAGAAGAATGACATGCATTATTTTGAAAAATAGAAACATCATTCTGGCTGCAGTAGAAAATAGAAAGTTGGATGCCATTGAGAAATTGTAGGTAAAAGATATTGGTGACCTCAGTAAATGTAGGTAATGGACAGGAGTGGGGTATTAAATAATTCATCAGAATTAACACGTGAATGATTGGGAGGGAAGCAAACAGTAAAAAATGATGCCCTTATTTCTGTTTTATGTAACTTGGTAATTTTAACTTCTGTTTTTATGTAAACAGTAGGACAATTACAGTTTATGATAGAAGAGGTTTTGGAAGGAAAGAAGATGAGTTCAGTTTGAAGTATGTTGCATTTTAGTTGAATATGGAAAATCCACAGAATGCCCAGTTAGTAGTTAGATAGGTGGACTTGATGTTGTAAGACAAAGGATATGTATATAGGTATGGATGTTATTCATATATACACAAATATATGACAGAGGTGTCAAATCCCAATTAAAGTAAGACTGAAAATGAACCATTGAATTTATTGACAAATGTCATGAATGTGCCCGACAAACATGAGCCTTTGAGAACAGTCTTAATGAAGGTGAATGTGGAAGCCAAAATATCACTGGTTGACAAATAGGAAGTGAGGAAGCAAAAGCAGTGAATGGAAGCTACTCTCTCAAGTAGCTGCTAAGTGAAGGGCAGATACCACTGAACAATGTTCACGTAAAAAAAAATCTTCCAGTGGTGCCTGGGTGGCTCAGTCGATTACGCTTTTGCCTTCAGCTCAGGTCATGATCCTGGGGTCCTGGGATTGAGTTCCGCCCTGGGCTCCTTACTCAGAGAGGAGTCTGTTTCTCCTTCTCCCTCTGTCCTTCCCCCAACTTGTACTCTCTCTCTTTCTCTCTCTCTCAAAAAAAAAAACAAAAAACAAAAAACAAAAAAAAAAAACCCCTTCTGTATGTTGCTTGAAAGAGCTGCATTTTTCATATATGTAAAGCAAAATTCTACCAACTATGTATTATTGTCAAACTAGAATTAAACCACCAAACATAGGTCTGAGATTTATTAGGCTTTGTACATTTTGTTTTCCTTCCCTTGTTAGGAAAATCGGGTTGTTTACAATCACTGCAAATACTATTTGGCTTTTATTTTCATGTGTAATGTCAAGATTGGGTATAAGAGTCAGAGACAGAAAAAAAGAAGAGAAACCCAAGCATATTTCTCTTGGGTTTGGATCAGCTGAGGTTCTCCCTGAAGGTTGGAAGTAAGCTTATTAAAATGAAAGTGCCTGCTCTCTTTTAATTATTATCTCAAAATGTCAGATCACTGGCTTGAAGGCCTGACTAGCTGAGCATTAGCCCTTGAAACAGTCAAAAGGCACAGCGTAAGAAAGTGAGTTCAAGTGTGATGAAATCTCCCTGTTCCATTGGATTCTAGTGATCAGAGCCATGGTAGGTTAGGGCAGCTGTCCACGAGAAAGGTCAGCAGAATTGGGGTGCCAGTGTATTTCTACAGAGCCCACTATTAGCTTAGTGTGCAGAGATATTGCATACTAAATTTACACAGCGCAAGGTTTCTGATCATAGGTCTTTATTCTTTGTTAGTGAAACAATGGGCTGAATTTTGCATCCAGTGTTGACCTGATGCTGTAAATCTGTAAGTTGATAAGCTAAGAAATTTGTCAAATCTATGATAATTATTTTTCAGTGTACAGTGATTCTAATTCATTGGTCACCTTGTTGAGTGGGCCATACCAAGCTATGACAGCTATGTACTGATAAGATAATTAGGTAAAAATTCTTTGATCATTTGAGTTCAAATAAGGGAAGTGATCTAAAATATTTTAAAAACTATTTTCAATATAATTAGTTGAACTAGCATCTAAATCATATGTTATTAGGCTTTTTATTTAGTAAACTCATCTAGTACACATCATTAAAGTGGCATTTACTGTCTCTATTTAGCTAGTAATTTTTTTCCCAAGTAATATGGGATGAAGCCATAGTATAGGAGTTAAGAGCTTGGGATCTAGAGTCAGACAAGCCAGGTTAGAATTTCAGTTCTACTATTACTAGCTGGGTAATTTTGAGCCAACTATTGCTTTCCTCTGTGTCTCAGCATCCTCATCTATAAAAAGATGATAGAAATGGTACTTCTTGCCTTGAGATATGAGGACTAAAAGATAACTCAAACCATCTATAATAAGCATTCAGTAAGTTTTCCTGGGCCTGACTTTGATATTTACCGCATGCTCTGATCCCCAACAGTTCATGAATAAGTTACCTGGCATATCTCACAGGTTGACCTGGGGGAGCAAGCAAAATGGCCATAGCCTCTGAAAGAAGGAGCCGGGCAGCTTAGCCCTGGGAGGGCCCACAGGAGGACCCAGTCTGCCTCTTCCTTCAGCCTCTGCCCACTCTCCCCAGCTGTGCGTCCAGATGTGGCTCCTCTGCAGTGATGGGGCTCACACTGGTGCAGGCTGGACTGCTTGTTGCCATATATACTCCTCTTGCTGAAGCTGCTGGGCCAAGCAGCTCCGAGATGCTAAAGCCCAATGTGCCTTGTGGCTGCTCCCACTTTTTGCTTCAGGCCAACCTACCCAGGGAATGACTTAGGTGCAAGTCAGAGTCACAAAGGCAGCTGTCTCCATCCACACTGTGCAGCTTTCCTATACCACTTGCTCCTCTTGTAGAAGGTCCTGGTCGTGACCATTAGGTACAAGTGACTGTCATGCTTAGTCATAGTACTAAAATGCTTGTTTTAAAAAAAGACACAAAAAAAGAACTAAAAGTTCACGTTTCTTGGCAGCCGCCATTAGCCCCCAAAGACCATGGTAAGTCCTAGCTGTGTCGATGGGCTCCGGGAACTGCTCTGCAATCGGGCTGTCTGTTATGAGGCTGGTGTTGCTGGAGTACTTGCAGGTGAAGATCTTCTCTACCAGCTGGTTACAACTCAGTTTCCAAGCCTCAGAAGTCTGGGGATCAACAAGCCGGCCATAGTGTAGAGCTATGCCTAGCAGAGCAAAGATCCTGCACTCAAATGTATACTCAAAATCTGAGACACCTGTGAATTGCACAGTGACATCCAGACCTGTGGCCAGTTTAGGCAGCATCGTCATTGCATCATGCACAGTGTGCTGGAAATGAAGCTGAAGTCCCTCCGATTTCTGGGGATTGATGGACAGGAGGCAGTCTCCAAGATGGGCCATGAGCTTATCTAACATCTAGCTAAATAGAGACAGTAAATGCCACTTTAATGATGTGTACTAGATGAGTTTACTAAATAAAAAGCCTAATAACATATGATTTAGATGCTAGTTCAACTAATTATATTGAAAATAGTTTTAAAAATATTTTAGATCACTTCCCTTATTTGAACTCAAATGATGTGTGTGTGTATATATATACGTATGTACTGTACACACACATGCATGTGTATATATATGCATATATGACATAGATATGGCATCTTTATATAAAATTATTACTTTGGGTTTTATTGGCTCTTACAGTGTGCTCAAAGTGCTCCTTTAAAGTAATGTTTTCAATGCTTTTTTTAATAATTGTCTAAAAAATGTTTAAATGCTGTTAGTTCACATAACTTATTTTGATTTCTAGCCTCATCATCTTTCACATTACCTTTAAAGTATACTAAAATGAAAATATTTAACATTTGAGAGAGAGAATATAGAGAACATTTCATCTTCTGTTATAGAACCTAAAATACATGTGTGTGCATATATGTGTATATACAGACACATGTACATACAGACATATACACATGGATGTATATACATATAGAATACATATTTACACATATATGTATATATTTATGCATGTATATGTGTGTATAAACACATTAACATTATAGGCATATTTTATGCTATATGCTATATATATGCTATATAAAATACATGTGCGTGTTTTTCCTTATATTTTAACAATGGAAATATATAAATTTTAAGATAATAAAATATAAAGAGACAAAATGACTTACTTAAAAGGTACTTATTATCTCGGACAATAATTTTCCCTTCTTCTAACAACTAACAGTAAAAGACTTCAAATCCATCTTGAGATGTCACATAGTTATATATGTGATTAACATATACTGGGTTTCTCATGAAAGAAAAATAACAGAATCTCCACATCATCTAATACTAACTTCATAATGGGCTCAACTGAAGGAGATGTGAGAATTGGTAGTTCTGAATTTCATTGATATGAAGTTTGATTACTCTTCTAAGCCCCATATAGTTATATTTTACTATCAAACAATTTTGATAGGAATGGTGGAAATGACTGTACTTATAAAAATATTGTCCAAAATTTATAATCAATTTCAACAAAAATTGTTTCCAAATGTACATGAGACCATCATCAACAGAATTTCAGTAGAGATAAAATACTTCCTCTGTGTGTGTGTGTGTGTGTGCGTGTTTTAATCCATTAGAAGATTTAGTCTGGTCTGCCTGACATAAGGGTGATAGGTTTCTATCTCTTAGTCTAATTAACACCTTTAATCTTTTTTAATGGTTAGGCCTTCTCTCTTTGGTTTTGAGGCATGCTAGAGATAAAAGCACGGGAGGATGGAGGTTAATCCTTCCTGTAGTTTATTTCTTAATTTCTGCCACAGGGATTCCCTTTCTATCGTGGCTATTTATTCAGGAACCCTGATGATATACTTTGAGTAAGAGACAACAGATAGTTGGTTTAGAACCATCATTGAATATTACTTAGATATCAAATTACAGGGGCTGTAATTCATAGCTGTTAAATGAACACAACTCCAATTTCTTCTATGTCTTTTTATTATTATGCCTAAGAAATGAAGCACATTAGTGTTTTTAGAATTGATATTGAAACCAGATAGCACCATACCTTGAATTATTCTAGCAAAATGGTAACAACGCTGGCAAACAACCCCAGATTTAGTGAATCAAGGGTGTTATAGATGAATACTAGCGTATTGATGATGGCTTCCTTTTTCTCACTAAAATGAAGAATATTGAATTTCCTGGTTAAAATTTGGCAATCGATAAATTATAGAGATTTGATTTTTCATTTTAAAATTAGGATTTTTTATGGTTAATATGTCTTACATGAGGTAAGATGTTTTGACCATTTGCCCCAGAAGCCTTAACATTTTTTAAAAATAATTTATTTATTTATTTGAGAAAGGGAGAGAGAGCACAAGCAGGTGGAGGGTCTGAGGGAGAGGGAGAAACACATTTCCCGCTGAGCAGGGAGCTGGACTTGGTCCCAAGACCCTGGGACCATGACCTGAGCTGAAGGCCACCGCTTAACTGACTGAGCCACCCAGGTGCCCCGCCCTAACATATTTGTAAGACAAATTTTTTTTTCAGAATTTTTGAAAATATACTGAGATTTTATTTGTAAAAATGTTCTCTTTTTCAAAATTCTCCATTTGGAATTTTAAGCAAACTTAAATTTTTAAGTATTTTGAAATTAATAAAACCTCTTCAATAGACTTGTATGACTTGAGATTTCAGCTCAAATATTACATATTTGATATATGTATATTTATATATCTTCAACCAATTTTGCTTTAATTGAACCAATATGCCATCTCTTCAGAATTGCAACTGAGGAAGAGCTTTTCAAAATGGACTTGTTTTCTTTAAAAAAAAAAAAACGAATTAAAATATTCTCAATTTGACAAGAGTTATTAAAGTAAACGTTCCTGCATTTTACATACACATGCTCACACACACACACACACACACATTCTAAAGATCTCTAAATAATTTTAGGTAGAAAAACTCAGGAGTCAAGGATGCCAATTAAATATTTTAAAATGGGACAAATTCCCTGGAGAAAGTACAATTATAGGTAACTTATAAATTAAAGCACTTTCAGAATTCTCTATTATGAGCTTTTTAGAATGTTTGGTAAAATATATGTGTGGAACACACTTGCAAAGAAAAATATAATAATCAGCTCTACCTTTACTTCCTGCTATGGGCACTGCTTTTATTCTGCATATATAACTACATAAGGTAAAATATATTGGTCTAAAAGAGATTTATTTCCTTTCTGAAATATTTTCTTTAGTGATTTGTGAAGGGAAAAAAAGAATAATGAATAATATAACAGCAGTCTAATGAATTTGAATATTACCTGCTTTGTGTCTTCATAAACCTAACTTCCCTGGTACAAATAGATGATGATTATTTATTCTAACTTTTCTTTACATTTTATTTTTGGACTATGCAACTTTCATGTGCTTATTGAGGAAAATCTAAGTACAAAACACATTTTTTTCTGTCCTGCCTCGTCTCCTCCCATTCCATTTACTAGCTATTTGTTCTTGACCAGAATAATAATTGACCTAGAATAACTGTTGAATTCCACATCTTTTTTTTTTATTCTTATGTTAATCCCCTACATTACATCATTAGTTTTAGGTGTGAATTCCACATCTTTAACTGAAAAATGAAGATAATGTCTGCTTTAGAGAGAGAGAGAGAGAGAGAGTGTGTGTGTGTGTGTGTGTGTGTGTGTGTGTGAAAACCAAATATGTTTACAAAGTTCCTAACACACAGACTGCACTCAACAAATATTAAGGATGCCTTCTCCTTTGAGAGAGTTCCCATCTTGTAAGCAGCTTCCCATTACACAACTGAGTGGTGGTAGTTAAATGGATGTAAGATGTCATCTTTTGCAAAGCCAGAAAATCATGATTCAAATAAGTATTACCTCTCCCAGGGAAGATTGTCTTTGTTCTCTTTTTTTTCCTTTCCTTCATTCTTTTTAAGTGTCTGAACCAAACATTTGCTATCTTTCCAGCTTCTTTTCCTTTTCTTTTACAGTCATTGGCTTATAGCAACTACACCCAGTTCATCTGCAATAGAAATCAGAAACCACAGCACATGTTAAGTCTGTACAGAGATTAGACAGTGCAGTTGGAAGTGTTGGAGTGATGTGGGCCACCCACTAGAATGAAATCCTGTGCTCCACCCCTTAGCTCTACCCCTCACTGTCCTGTCAGGAGCCTGAAGACCTGGCCTGGCCCCTGGCTTTGTTTCCCTTTGGATATCTGCTCCCAGGCCATCTTCATGGGCCAGAGTGGTCACACACATTCAGAAAAGTCCCACTGTTGGGGTTTAATGCTTTGCTCTCCGGTCTTGAAATCCTTAAGAATTTTATCTGTAAATTTACATCTTGTGAGTGAAGTGATCTAGGACAGTGGAGCATGTGGCCAGGACTTGGAGCCTGGCTCACACGCTGTCCTTCTCCTCAGGATGGGTTCTCAGGCCAGCTCCCAACTCCCTATCCTCTGCTCCCTCATGCCCTGGGCCCTCCTCCCATCCCTGCCCCATGACTGCTGATGCCCTCTGCCTGGGGTGGCCACCCATGTGAGACACTCATTTCTCCATCCCCCTTTGACCTCTGTGGGGCCTGGGCAAGGACCTGGGGTGGGTTGGAGTCAGGGGCACATGCCCAGTGGTGTTTCAGGGCAGGGAATGGCAGCAGTACCCCTGTCCCAGTAGGCAACTCAGTCGTATTGATCCTGTCACCCATCCAGTGGGGTCTAGGAGTACAGGGTATTCAGGTACAGGAGCTCCAATCTCTAGGGAGGGATGCTGGCAGGTCCACTGTGTGTTGGGCATCAGTGGTGGGAAGGGGAGGTTGACTTCCCTATACGCCCAGGTCTGTGGGTCTACCAGGTGGCTTTACGTAGGCGTCCTGGCTGTGGTGGCCGGCAGACCCTTGCAAGTGGGGTCCCTGGGCTCCTGCAAGGGTCTGCCCTTCCTGGGTAAGTATTTCCATGGTGAGTGAGGGTATCATTAAATAGTAAATAAATGCAACATGACAGGTCAATAAAGAAACCACAGAGAAAGGAACAAGTTTTATATTTTATTACCTTTAATGACACTTTTATCCTTTTTATTTTTAACAAGGGACCCTGCATTTTCATTTTTTGCTCAGCTACAATTATATAATAAGTCCTGCCTGTTGGTTTGTTCTCTGAATCTTCTGAATTGGTTACCAAAGACTGTACTCACCTTCCCTCCCTGTTCTGTCTTTCAATCCAACCAGCTACTTTGAACTCTAGCCAAAGAGAGTTGGTCTGCTGAGGGACAGGGGCACCCACATTGTCCTTTAACTTCACATGCCCTACTGGTGCCTGAGTATTTGTTCCCTAAGAAACAGTGTCTTGAGTGAAATGTTAACTCCAAAATTTATGGTAATCATGCTAAGGGGTCTTTAAAAGGATATTGAAAATATTCACACATATTCCTAACATTGACCCTACTCTGCTATTCCTTAATGTTTGTTATTTAGTATTTTTCCATTTAATCAATATTTCTTGATTGCTTACTAAACACCATCCACTCCACCAAGTACTGGGGATGCATTCATTTATTCAACAGATATTTATTGAATGTTTACTAGACTCTGTGCTCTAATCTAGAGATTAAGGATATAATGGTAAACAAGAGAGCCCAGATATTTGCTCTCATGGAGTTTATATGTTAGTGGAATGAGGGGCAGTAGACAGACAATAAACAACTAAATAAATGAAGTCCAACTTTTGTAAAGTTTAACAATATTTAGAAGTTCCTGAAATTGTTTGAATTTTTAAATTACCTTTATAGAACAATGCATGCACGTGCGTGCACACACACACACCTGTTCTTTTAGTTACTAGAAATATGGATTGATTTTTCTAGCATAGGAATTATTTTTTCTAGGTATCCTATATTATCAATAACCAATGGAAGTTAGTGATAGATATAATCAGTAAGTCCCATGTGCCTAAAGGAACATAGGTTAAGGAAGACTAAAAGGCTTGAGTGAATTATGAAAAAGCATAGATATTAGGCAAAGATTTTTTTTTTTTTGGTAGAACTAGGTTTTATGAAACTATGCCTTAGTACAGCCTCTGGAGCTTGCCCATGGTGCTCTTGATCTTCTGCCAATTCTTCTGGAGCAATGACACCAGGAAATTGACTAAGTGGATGTTGTACACATCATCTGTTATCTTCATGTGACCAATGACCACTGCCAGATACAGCACCTTCTTCATCTGTAATTTGATCATGGACTTCACGTCATCCATTTTGGCCATCATGTTCCCGTTGTACATCAGCAAGGAAGGGAACTTGCCAGCCTTCTTCAGGTCTGGGCCCGGATTCATGGGATCTGCTTCCAGGGATCCTGAAGCCAAAAACTTCTTGGCCAGCTTCTTGACTAATTTTTTTTTATTTTTGTTGAGTTTCTTCAGCGCCTCAATGTTCATGTGGGGAATAGCCACAGCCTTTGCCTCATCACAGTCCTGCTGTCCCCCCAAACACATATGGAGAACTTGGGGCGAGAAGTGGACTTAAGCCTGAGAGTTTCCGAGAAGCGTTTGTCTGTCTGAGGGTCATAGTTCTTCAAGCTGATCTGCAGCTCCACCATCTGCAAAAACTTCCTGTGAGCCTCTTACAGGTGTCATGGGAGACTTTGCTGCTCATGGTGCCTCGTGCTACAATAACCAGAAAAGAGTAGGCAAAGAATTTTAGGCATTAGTTTGTAGATTATATAAGACACTAAAGATCTGGGGAGACATGATTGGAAATGAGAATTTTTAAAAGATTAATGTAGTGTTAATCTATTTGGTGGTGTGGCTCACACAGAAAGTAAAGGTGAGGGATCAATTATGATGTTTTGGAAAACAACACAATTTTGTGAAGGGACAAAAGTTTGAATTAGGATGAGGACATTTGGATTAGACATGAAATGTGGATTGGCATGATTTGGAATGGGTGCTATGGAAGACAGAAGAATCAAACATGACTGAGGTATTGACCCTAAGTGATAAAGAGAAGAATGGAAACTTTCACAGAATCAAAAATAGGTGATGAATTTAGAAAAATGAACAACAGCAGAAACTAACTAAAAAGCAACATGTATCCGCAGCATACCACCCCCCAATGTTGTTAAAAGCTGGAACCCACCATTCTCCCTCTTCACTAGCTCCTTGACTGTGTCAACTCAAACCTTGACAATGTGGCTGACAGTCCCATTTGCCCTTAGAGGCCAAATAGCATTCACTGTCATTGCAAATAACAGCATTTCCTCAGTGAAGGTTGAACTAAATTACTTTAACAAGCCTAAATTAAAAATCAAACATGTTGATGCATTTAATGTGAGGCACAGAGGACACAAAAGATCATCAAAAATGAGTGGCAATATTGATTGTCATAAACAACCTTTCATGGAACAAAATAGATTCAGTGCTGACCCCTTGAAATGCAGTTACCCTATTTCTAGTATATTTACTTATAGGTTATGTAATTTAGGAGAATTATTTCTTTTTTACTTTTAATGTGTTATCTTAACCTTTCTTACCTCACCACAATCTATTTTTCTCATAAATGAGGATAATGGTGATAATAGTAATTCCAGATTAAAGCTTAGAATTGTATGAAAGTCTTTCATTCTTTTATATTAAATGTGTAAGATAGATAAAATATATCTAATTATACTTGCTTTGCAGAAAAAAATCTTATGGATTTTAAAGATATTCTGACAAATAATGTGGATATTATGAAGCAGTAAAATTTTTATTGACTCTTCTGAACTTTTACTTTATTTTCATCCATTTTCTAATGGAAGTATGTGCCCTACCTGAGCCTTACTACTTTGGAAGTTTGAATTCTGTAAAATAGCAGAGGATGGTCTTTTAATTTGGTTGTGTTATAAAATGTTGGAAAACATCATGAGCTTATTTGAAATTTGTTTAGATTAAATCTTTACAGAATTTTTTGATTAAATATTACAATTCATATCTAAGAAAACTTTAGATGAAGTTAAAAAATTTCTGGCAGAAATTCTGGGCATTAATATGATAATTCATTGTTGAAAATTTGGTGATCTTCTTTTACTAATTTAGAAAAAAAATATTTTTTAATATTTATTCTTTATCTTCATGGATACTTTCACCAAATCCTAGAATAACATGTCAAACCATGGAAAATATTGCTCCAAGAGCTTAAATATAAACAAGTACAACTTGGTTTCTATAAATTTATGATTGATCCAGCCATATTACAGTATTATAAGAAGTTAGAAGTATTTTTGGAATAAATGCCTAAGTCCTTTATCTGCTTAATTACTATAAAGTATGGTAATCATGCTTTCCTGCCTAATATCTGTTATCAGAATTGCAATACTGGGTAGGATATGACATGGATATGAAGCAGATTAAGAGTTCTTATTTTTTTCTTACTGTATATTCAGAATGTAATTCAGCCCTGACATACAATATTGCATGAATCATACTCCCATTCTTCAACCTAATATCCCAATAAATCCATAGTAATGTCTCCAGACATTTCTGCCAACCCTGCAACAAATATATCCCATCTTTAGCCCATTCATTACTCTACCCAAGTTTTCTCTCTAACACATAGATTTGATTATATCCCTCCTATGCTTCACAGCTCTGTCTATAGAGTAAAACTCCTTTTTGTGTTATTCAAAGTCCTTCAGAATCTGGCTGTCGTAAACATTTTATTCTCTCAATAAATAATTACGAAATCCTTGCTCATTGTAGAACCTTAGCAGGGGTTTCTGAGGACAGGGGAGGAGAAGACTTGTCTCCGCTCTCATGTAGCACATAGCAGACAAGCAATTACAATCCAGTGTGGTCAGTGATTCATCTTTGTGCATGTGTAAAGATCAGCTCAAATTGGAGTAGTGTCTGAGACTTGTTTAATGGCTAGTTCATCAGATAGAAAAGAAGTAAAAGGATCTTCTGGAAAAGGAAAATGACTTAAACAAAGTCTCAAAGGTGTTACCAAATGTAATATGCTCCATGAAAGGCAACTAGTTCCCTACACCGGTGCATAGGGTTTCGGGAGAGTCTTGGACAGGTAAGATGTTGGAAGCAATGAAGTAGCTTTCTGTTCAAAGGGATGTGGTCTTTATCAACCTATAGAAGGACTCATTAAAGGGTTTTTGAAAAGGTGCATGAAAGATTATCTGTGGGGAAATAGAACAAAGGAGAACATACAGAATAAAGCGAGGATCCGTGCAGAGGAGAGCAGGTAGTTGAGCTAGAAGGAGGCAGCTGACAGGATATGAAGGCAGGGCAGACCGGTGAAATTAATAAAAGCAGCATTGTCATAATTTCATGATGAGGTGGATAGAGAGGAAAAGGAGGAATGCAAGATGACCTCTATGTTTCCAGCTTGTGCAAATGGCAAAATGTTGTCTAACACTCCCAGAATGCAAAAGTAGGAGACAATCTGAATCAAAGTAGGGCAAAGAAGAGACAAAAAGTTTGGTTTGGATCCTGTTGAGTCTGAAATCCCATTAGGGATCTGAGTGGAAATGTTGTACTGTAGGCAGTTGGGTAGAGATGCCTCTAGTTCAGGAGATAATTGTGAACTCAGCTATTGCTCTGGGAATCACTGGGAAGCAGCTGAATAAGGGCAAAAAGTGGCCAGTGATTGTTCAAAAGTCCATACTCAAGACAAACTTTTTCCGGGTCAAATTTATAGGTAAATTTGGTGTACCCTTTATCTGCTCCTAATTTTCTCTCTTTCTTTTTCTTTTTATAAAAGGCTCAATGAATTTACTCACTTTTCCTTTTAGACACATTCTCCACTGGCAAATATATTCCTGCTACTACATGATGCATCAGTGAAGTTTATAGCTATTGGGTTAAAAAAATTCTTATGGTAAGGTATTACCCTTACTTTTCTAAGTGATGGTATGTTTTTGTTCTTGTTTAATTAATTAGGCACCCATCCTATGATTATGTTTTCCATTTGAGTTGCAGTGTACACTGAAGGTATACTAATTTTGCAGAACTTACCATACCTTCAATACACTGAAGCCCTCAATTTTTCATTACCTAAAGCGAGAAATTTAATTCAAAGGCATTTACGTTTTACTTGGATAATCTGCCTGAATTTTTGTATGTGTTTCTTGTTACCATAGATTTATTCTTTATTCCTCCCCTTAATGTCCACTATCATATATTAGTCTCTATTTAACCCACTTCCACAATTGCTTTAGTTCATTTGCTTGAATGTCCTAAATCATCCACAATGTAAAAAGAGAAAAATTACAAGGGATGGAGGCAAAACTGATAAAAAAAAAATAGCTAACTGTATATAAAATTCTAGTTCATAAAAGCTAAAATTGTGGTAAGTTGTTCTAAGGACATAGAAAAAAATTTAAATTTCACTGGTATTCAATGAACAACAGAAAATCAACATTTTCTAAAGATAAAGAAAATTCTGATAAATATTAAAGATAAAGAAAATTCTGATAAATATTCTAATGTTTTGCACAAAGACAATGTCATAAATAATAACATTATAAAAATAGTATCCAGATACAAGGAACCAAAAATGTGAGCTATATAACTGTAAGTAGAGGAAACTGTATTTCTTCCTTCCCTAAAACTCTCTAATAAATCAGACAAATAAGGAAACACTTCAATGTTTCCTACATATAACTTTTCTTTTAGCCGTGGATTAAAATGTTACTCCAGTTCTATATCCTTAAGTAAAAGAGCAGTTTCAGGCTTATGGATAAACTGAACAAAAAGTACAGAAACCTAACACTGTGGCGACAGATGATAATTTCATTGAGTTTTAATTCTTCCCTAAGACCTACTGGAAGGACTTGTATGGGCATCAATATCAAGAGGATTTGGGGCATTGTAGGGCTTTGCTCTTCTTGTGCTTGATTTGCCCATCATAAAAGAATGCAACTCCCTGAACTTACAGTTAACCAGTTTAAAGAACAAGGCAGAGAGAGAAACAACTTATATAGGACCTCCCTCTGCAAAATGAGAGCATATCCCTGTATAAGAGAAATGACTAGATTCAGGGGAATCGGACTAAACTTGACTCTTACACTTACCCTAAATCCTTTATATGTGTGGTGATTATTTGCCTTTCAGAATTTATTTTGAATTTTTAGGGCAGAGAAATTATTCTGTGTGATAATGTAATGATGATACATGACATTATTCATTTGTCAAAACCCACAGAATGTACAACACAAAGAGTGAACAGTAATGTAAACTCTAGAATTTAGTTAATAATAGTGTGCCAATATTGGCTCATCAATTATAAGAAATGTACCATACTAATGCAAGGCTTTCATAATAGAAACATGTGAGGGAGGAGAGAGGTATATTGGAATTCTGTAGTTTTTGCTCAGTTTATCTGTAAACTGAAAACTGATTTTTTGAAAAAGTCTATTAATTAAAAAAAATCAAATTGCTCTCTGTAAGAATCTAAACTCAGAAAAATAGAAAGAAGGAAAAAATTACCTAAAATCTTACAACTCAGAGATAACTACTCTTAAGATTTTCTGGTGATCATTGTTCATTCTCTGTTTCTGTCTCTCTCCCTCCCCGTTTCTCTCTCTCCTTTTCCTTGTCCTCTCCCATTCCTTGTTTCCCTTTTCCCCTTGTATTTTATTGTTTTTCAGAACTCAAGTTAGAAACATAGATTGGTTTATTTTGCCTCCGCATGGGTTTTATTCCTGGCTCTGCTTCTGAAAAATGTGTGGACTTAGGCAGTTTATCTACCCATTTGTGCTTCAGTTTCCTCTTTTATAAAATAGGAACAATTGCAGTTTTTACCTCATTGGATTGTTGAGAGGATCAGACGTAACAATACTTGGTTAAGAGCTGATCTCACTGCCTGGTGCATAATGAATACTATGTTACTTCTCTTATTCCTCCTTCATATTCTTATTCTTAATACAGTGTTATTCCATGTCAATGAAATGGAATGAATATCATCATTTTTAAGGCGGCCAATGCCATCAATACTTTTATCAATCCCCTTTTGATGAACACTGAGTTTATTTCTATGGGGGAGGGAACATGGATGGCTTTTATATTATGCTGTAGTAAATATTCTCATCCATGAATCTTTATTGATTTATTATCTCCTTAGAACAAATTCCTATTTATGGAATTGCTGGACTCCCAGTTGCTTTTAGGCTCAATTACCTTTATGTAGTGTATTTGGATCTCCATGAACTTTCACTTACCTGTTTCTCCAGCCTCACCTCTTAGCAGCTGCTTCCATTCCTCCTTCACCTTCCAATTATATTGGGACACTTGCAGGTCCTCCAATGCACTATACCCTTTTTCTTCTTTGGGCACTTGCATAAATTGCTCCCTTTGCCTAGGACATAGTCAACGCATTTTCTTCTTATCAGCTATTTCCTCGTGTATGTTTCTTACTAGACTACAAGCCTCATGAAAACAAGAAGCATCTACTTCTGTCTTTACAGGTGTCTCATCTCCCTTTTGACACCATCTGAAGCAATGATTCTGGTGTTCTAGACCAGAAACCGCCTCCTGCCCTGAAGTAAATTAAGATCCTGATTTAATTATCTATATAAATGAAATTTTATAAAAATTGATGTGGCTACCTTGTGTAAATCTCACTTACCAGTGTAGCTTCCCATGGCTCACTGTGATCCTAAAAGCAGAACATAGTTTCTGGTAACACTTTTGGCCCAGATTAGGATCTTGGATTTGGGAAGCTCCATTCCACAAGAATTTATGCTAATAATCTACATGTTTCTCTTTATATTTACCATATCAATTTATCCTGTTCTTGAAACCAAAGTCAGCATCGGAAAGACTAAGGATGACCTTCAAAATTTTGTCTTCCTTTCTTCTATGTACGAGCCCTGAATAATCCCCAGGACTGTGAATATGATGAATTTTATTTCTGTGATGAGCTTGTGTTAAATGGCACAGTTGACCTTAAAGAGATTATCTGTGTGAGACTTAGCTAACCACAGGTCCTTTAAAAACTGAGAGTTGTCTCCATCTGGTTGCAGAAGAGGAAGTCAGAGATTCGGTCCATAAGATTTGACATACCATTACTGACTTAAAGATGAAGAAGCTATGTTGCAAGGAATTTTGATGATGTCTAGGATCCTAGAGCAGCCCCAGCCAACTAGGAGCAGCAAGAAGACAGAAACTCAGTCCCATAACTGCAAGAACTAAATTCTGCCAATAATAAGAATGGTCTTAGAACTGGATTTTTCTTCAAGCTTCCCCCATGAGAACTCAGTTTATCCAACACCTTGATTCTAGCCTTGTGATATCATAAGGGAAAGCTCAGCTCAGCCATACTATGCTTGACTTTAGACCAACAGAATTATACAGTAACAAATGGGTATTGTCTTAAGCTACTAATTTTGTGGTTACGGTGAAGCACTAGAAAACTAATAGAGTAGAGGTGAGGAGTGGGAGTGGGAAAGCAGAGTGAGTGCCCAGGTGGCCCTGAAAAATATCTCTGCTTCCTGTTTTGAGCATTCTTGAGAGTCTGCAAGTATTTGTCCAGTGAATGAACATGAATCAAATCAGTGGGGGACATAATAAAGAAGGCACACACTGGGAAAGAACTGTGGCCTGTGGTGGGTGGTACCAAGGCTCTGCACAGCTACAGAATGCCTGATTTCCTCTCCACTGATGATAAATGACCACGTTCTATTCATGTAGCTGATAATTGGGAGTTTGAGACTTTTACCCTCTCTCTTTTTTTTTTTTACTTTTAAACTTAATGATTGTTAATTGTTTTCTTTATTGACTAAAAATATTTCTACAACTGTGTAAAAGATGTGATAGCGAGTGGGATGTAGGGAGAAATTCCCTCTCCAGGAGTGTAAGGTATTTTCATGAATACCAATGCAAGTTAATGGTAGGGAAAAGACCTCCCCACTGGTAAGTGAGTCCTCACCTAGTAAATGGTCAAAGACTCAGAAATAGTTATTTAGTGCCATTAGGCATAGAGCCAAAAAATAAGCATATTTTTTCTGTACTTGAGAACACATTTATAACCATAGTTTGGAAAGAAAGAACTAAGAGAAGGATCTGATGGCTTTGAGACAGCTCACTAAAGATATTATTAAATATTATAAATATTATTAAATATTCAGGGATTTTGTGATCTGGTGGTCAAACCACTGGTAGTCTTTTATTTTTTTTT
This sequence comes from Neomonachus schauinslandi, assembly GCF_002201575.2. NCBI lineage: Eukaryota > Metazoa > Chordata > Mammalia > Carnivora > Phocidae > Neomonachus > Neomonachus schauinslandi. The sequence goes on along the minus strand of NC_058406.1, from coordinate 120,934,160 downwards.
CCAGCTTTATTGAGATATAATTGACATATAACATTGTGTAAGTTTAAGGTGTACGATATGATGATTGAAATCAGTCTCCTTGGGAGCATTTAATCAGTAAACACTGTAAATCAGGGCTTTTGGGGAAAAAGTTGGTCCTTCAGCACACTAACACTACACTACATTGTTTCCATCTGATGTGCCACATGCCTTCCGTGTCTAACTTTAAAATCAATGATTGTCCCTAGATAATGCACGTGTTAGTAATTTGTAGATGACAAAAGTACATTCTGAAGAAATCTCTAGTCAGAATTAAAATTCCATGGAGGTGGAGTTAGTGGGAAGAAAGTTCTTAAGGGTTTTTGTATTCAGGCAGAAATTCCTGTGTCGGCAGTAAGGAAAAGAAAGGAATTTCCAGATAAGTGGAGAAGGGTCATTCATGTCAGAGATGTGAAAAGAGCAAAAAAAACCATAGTAAGATGGCTGCATGGGTGTATTCATTTCTTATCAGTTATAACAAATTGCCACATATGTATCGGCTTAAAACAATACAAATTTATTATCTTACTGCTCTGAATGTCAGAGTAAAAAAAAAAAATGGGTCAGCAGTGTCTCGTTCCTTCTGGGGGCTCTAGGGCAGAACTGTTTCCTTGTCTCTTTTGCTTCTAGAGGCTGCCCACATTCCTTAGATTGTGGCACACATCTCTCCAACCACTGATCCCTTTGTGGCATCTTTTCTCTGATTCTCTTGCTTACCTCTTTCACTTAGAGGGATGCTTGTGAGTACATTGGGCCAGACTGGATAATCCTGGATAATCTCAAGAACTTTAATTTAATCATGTCTGCACTGTCTCTTCTGCCATGAAAAATAACATATTTAAAGGTTTGGGGAATTAGGATATGGACATCTTTGAGAGTCTGTTATTCTGCCTAACATGATGGGTAACAACGGCCAGTTGATTATGGGTCTTAAATGGCAGACTGTGGAGATTAGAGACTTATTGATATCGAGCAAGGGAGTGATTTAATGAAAATAGTATTTTGATAAAATTAATATTGCAACAGATGGTTCATCAAAACTGGAAACAGTTTCTGTATAGATTACTCATAGTAATCTATGTAATAGTGATTAGAGTGTGCACTAGGGAATGGCATTGAGATCTATGCTAGCACTAGGTATTGTCAGACTTTGACATGGACGAGTATAAAAAAAAGTATCTGATGTTTCTAATATATATGTAACAGCTTTTTTGGGCTCTCACATCTCATACACCTAGCACATTTAAAGTATACAATTCAACGGTTTTTATACTCACAACCTTTTACAACCATCACCAAAACCAACTGTAAACCATTTCATCACCTCTAAATAAACACCTGTTCTCATTAGCAGTAACTTCTCATTTCTCTCCCATACCTCAGCTAGAGACAACTGCTGACCTCTCTGTCTCTACAGATTTGTGTATTCTTGGCATTTTACACAAATCATACAATATGTAGTCTTTTGTGACTAATTTCCTTCAGTTAGCCTGTTTTTAATGTTCATCCGTCTTGTAGCATGAATCAGTATTTTGGCCATTTATTGCCAAATAATATCCCATTGTATGAAGATGACATATTTATTTATCCACTGATCAGTTGATAGACATTTGGGTTGTTTCCTTTTTTTTTTTTTTTGGCTAAAGTGAGTAATGCTTTTAGGAATATTTGTGTACAAGTTTTTGCATGCACATATGTTTTCATTTCTTTTGGTATATACCTAGGAGTTGAAATGGTAGGTCATATGGTAACTATGTTTAGAGGAACATCTTGAGGAACTGCCAGCCCAATTCCCAAAGTTGGATGCAACAGTATATATTCCAACCAGCAGTGTACAACGGTTCCAATTTTTAATTCCCTTGCCAAGTTTTTTATTTTAGCCATCCAACTGTATGCGAAGTGGTATCTTATTGTGGCCTTGATCTATATTTTCCTTTTTTTTTGGATAGGAAAACTTTATTATACTCCACGTATTTAGGGAGCTCATACAAGTAAGTGTACATACACACACACACACAAACACACACACACACACTTGCACACAGGCATGCACAGCTAATACTGCTCAAGGCACTGTCCACTGGGCACAGAGTGGCCCTGGGGTTGAGAAGAGGCCCAAATTCTGCTGATCCCTCCTCACTCTCTAGTCTCTTGTACTGCAGGCTGGGGCCCCGGTAGGTAGGTGTCCTGGAGGCAGCGCCTTCATACCTCCAGGCCAGGACCCTCGCTCAGTCCCAGTGCCTGCACCAGGTCCTCTCCGAGCCTGCTCTTCAGTGTCCGTCTCAAAGACTTGCGGTTGCCCCAGGAATGCTATTTTCCTAATGACTAATGGTGTTGAATAACTATCATTCATTGTGTTTATTGGTCATTTGTATATCTTCTTTGGAGAAATAGCTATTCAGATCCTTTGCCCACTTTAAAGTTGTGTTATGTATCTTTTTACTACGGAGTTATAAATTTCTTTACATACTCTGGATAGGAATCCCTTATCAAATGTATATATGTAAATATGTTTTCTTGTTCTGTGAGCTGCCTTTATTATCTTGATGATATATCTTTTGAAACACAAAATGCTTTAATTTTGACGAAGTCTAGTTTATCTGTTGTTTCTCTTCTCACGTTTACTTTAATGTCATATGTAAGAAGGCTTTGGCTGGCCAACATTCATGAAGTTACTCCTTTGTTTTCTTCTAAGAATTATATAGTTTTAACTCCTACATTGAGGTTTATGATCCATTTGTGTGGTGTGAGGCAGTGGTCCAGCTTTATTATTTGCATGTGAATAATCAGTTATCTCAATACCATTTGCCAAAAACTATTGTTCTTTCACAATTGAATTGTCTTGGTACCTTTGTCCAAAATTAACTAAACTGTTCATGTGAGAGTTTATTTCTGGTCTCTCAATTCTATTGCATTGATTTTTGTGTCTACCCTTATTCTAGTACCACACCCTCTCGATAACTATAGCTTTGTTTTACATGTTGAAATTGTGAAGTGTATCTTCCAACATTGTTCTTCCATTTCAAGACTTTTGCCTATTTTGGGTACCAGGAATTTTTATATGAATTTTAAGAATAGCCTATTAGTTTCTAAAAAGAATCCTGCTGGGGCTTTTAGGTGTAATACATTGAATCTGTAAAGCAATTTGGGGAATATTGCCATTTTACCAATATTAAGGTTTCTGATCCAGAAACTCAGAATGTCTTTGAATTTATTTAGATCTTCTTTAATTTCTTTCAACAGTGTTTAGTACTTTCAGAGTACATGTTCTGTCTTTATTTTAAAATTTTATTCCCAAGTATTTCATTCATTTTGATGACATAATAAATGGAATTGTTTTTCTTAATTTCATTTTTAAATTGTTTATTTCTAGTGTATTGATTTTTGTATATGAAGTGAACTCTGCAAATATGTGGAATTCATTTATTAGTTCTAATGATATTTTTAGTTAATTCCTTATGATTTTCTATGTATAAGATCATGTCACTTGTAAAAAGAGTTAATCTTATTTTTCTTTTCCAATCTGGATGCCTTTTATTTCATTTTCTTGCCTAATTGACCTGGCTAGAAACTTCAGTACAATGTTGAATAAAGGTAGTGAGAGAGGACATACTTTTCTTGCTGCTAACCTTAGGGAGAATTCAGTATTTTATCATTAAGTATAACGGTAGCTTTTCATAAATGCTTTTATCAGGTTGAGGAAACTCTCTCCCATTTTCAGTTGTGTTGAATGTGTTGAATGTTTTTATCATGAATGGATATTGGGTTTTGTCAAATGATTTTTCTGAAACTATTGAGAGGATTATGTGGCTTTTATCCAATTTCCCATTGATATGGTGTATTATATTAATTGATTTTCAGATGTTAAACCAACTTGCATTCCTGAGATAAATCCCACTTACTCATGTTGTAGAATCCTTTTTATATGTTGCTAGAATCTCTTTGTTAGTACAATCAATCCTCATTATTTGCAGTTTCCATATTTGCAAATTCACTTACTCACTAAAATCTACTCGTAATTCCCAAATCAATATTTGTGGCACTTTTGTGGTCATTTGTGAACATGCACAGAACAGTGAAAAATTTGTTACCCAAAGGTGCACATTTCAAGCTGAAGCTGAAAAAGACAATAATCTGCTTTCTTATTTCATCTTTCGTACTTTAAACAAGTATCCTTTTTGTGGCCTATTTAGTGTCATATTGTCCATGTATTTGTGCCATTTGCTGATGATTTGGTGTTTAAAATGACTTCCAACTTTCATTCTCAAGTGCTGTCTAATGCTTTGAAGTGCAAGAAGGCTGTGATGTGCCTTACAGAGAAAATGCTTGTTAGATAAGCTTTATTCAGGCATGAGTTATAGTGCTGTTGGCCATGAGTTCAATGTTAATGAGTCAGCAATATATATTAAATAAAGTGCCTTTAAACAGAAACACACATAAAACAAAGCTATTATTGATCAGTTGATGAAAATGTTATGACCAGAGGTTCTTGAGAACCTAACCCTGTATTTCTCTTATGAGCAATGGCTCAGTATTCACTAATTCAGGGTTCTCAGTGACTTCATAGAACATATCTTCTGCAAATAGTAAGACTCAGTGTAAGGGTTTTTTGGAGAATTTTTGCATAGATAGTCACTAGAGAATTAGTTGGTGATTTCTGTTCTTGTGATGTGTTTTTCTGGCTTTGGTATCAAAGTAATACTGGCCTTATATAATGAGTTGAGACATGTTCTTTCCTCTTCTTTTTGGAAGGGTCTGTGAAAATTTGATGTTAATGCTTTATTTATTTATTTTTAATGCTTGGTGGAATTCACCAGTGGGGGAAAATGGATCTTGGCTTTGCTTTGTGAAAAGCTTTAAATTTTTTAATTGTGCAGAAATTAGAAAATTTCTAATTGTTAAGAAGAAAGTTAACTTACAGTTGGCTGGTATCTGGGCACTTGGATTTGGGGAGGGTTCCCACCATTCTCAGAGTTGGTAAGAGTGGCTCACTGTGTCTTACCTATTTGCACAAACAATGTGGCTTATGCCGAACACCTGCTTTCCTTCTGGGAGTCTGTAATGTTGATATGTACTAGGCAGAAGCTGTTATATGACCAGCCTCAGGATGCTGAGTCTCTCGTGAGCTCTCATTAATCAACATTTCATATGTGTTGTCACAACTTTTTGTTGGGGGAATTAAGCATGCACTTCATGACTTCAGTGAGAGATAACCCTTGGAAACTTATGCTTTGTTTCCCTTGCGCTTTGCCACAGGCACCTTTTCCCTTTGCTTATTGTGTTTAGCATCCTCTCATTAGCCATGGTGTCCTCATAGCCATGAATACAATTATGTGCTGAGTCCTGAAAGTCTCCTAGTGAATCATTCATCCTTAGGGTGGTCTTGGGGATCCCCGATATATTAATTCAATCTCTTTACCTGTTAAAGGCCCTTTCTGATTTTCTATTTCTTCTTGAGTAAACTTCAATACTTCATTTTCAAGAATTTTTCTATTTCATCAGAGTTAACAAATTTGTTGGCATGTAATTATTCATAGTATTACCTTATAATCCTTTTATTTCTGTAAGGTCAATAGTAATGTCCCCTCTTTCATGCCTCTGTTCAGTCCAATTAAAGGTTTATCAATTTTGTTGATATTTTTAAAAAACCACTTTTTGATTTCATTGATTTTCTCTATTATATTTCTATTCTCCATTTCATTAATTCACACTCTAATCTTTATTATTTCTTTCCTTCTGCTTGCTTTAGGTTTAATTTGTTCTGCTTTTTCTAGTGTTTTAAGGTAGAAAGCTTACTGGTTTGAGATCTTTCTTCCTTTATTATTATTTTCATTGTGAAGAGGCATCTGTATGTTATAATTAGGTAACTATAAGTTAATACTTCTTTTTCTTTAAGATGCCAAATCCTGTACACACCAGCAATGAAATATCCCTTAACTTAGTTATCTTACCGGTTACCAACACTCAAGCCCAGCCATGCTATTTTTTTTAAAAGTGGAGATATAATTGACATGTATTATTTTTAAGTGTATACCAATAATTCTATATATGTATATATTGTGAAATGATCACCACAATAAGTCTAATTAACATCCTATAAATAGTTAACAAATTTTTTTTCTTATGATGAAAACTTTTAAGATCTACTTTCTTAGCAACTTTCAAATACATTATACAGTATTAGCTGTAGTTACCATGCTGGGCAATATATTCCCAGGACTTATTTTATAACTGGAACTTTGTACCTTTTGACCACCTTTCCCGGTTTCTCCTGCTCCCAACCCCCACCTATGGCAACCAGCAATTAATCTCTATGTCTATGAGATTTTTATTTTTTTCCCCCAGATTCCACACATAAGTTAGATCACACAGTATTTGTTTTTCTCTGACTTATCTCACTTAACATAATGCCCTATGAGGTAAAGTCTTTAAGCTCATTGATTCTTTTTCCTGTTTAAATCTACTGTTGAGACTCTTTAGAGAATTTTTGTTTCAGTGATCTTGTCAACTCCAGAATTTCCATTTGGTTCTTTTTAAGTTTCTTTCTCTTTGTTGATATTCTTTATTTGATGAGACCTTGTAATTATGCCTTCATTTAGTTCTTTAAGAGTGATTTCCTTCAGTTCTTTGAACATATTTATGATGACTGCTTTGAAGTCTTTGTTAAGTCTGACAACTAGACCCTCTCACAATTAGTTTCTATTGCTTGCTTTTGTTTCCATGTGTAGGCCACACTTCCCTATTTCTTTGCATATCTCATAATTTTCAGTTATATTCTGTAGCAACTCGAAATACTATCTCTCCCACCTCTTAAGGGCTTTTTATTATTGCTGCTCGCTTGCTTATTTGTTTGTTGACTTTCCTGGACTATTTTAGTAAAGTCTGTTTCCCCACAGTGTGAAGTCACTGATATCAGTCTTCAGTGGGTATAAAGTTGAGCATGTGCACAGTCACCTGAGATGACAGTGGTTTTATCAGGCTCTCTTAGACTTTCTTTTCTCTGGTCACCCCAGGGCTAGGCTACTAAATGCCAGCTAATTTTGCTACTGTTTTTTACAATACTCTGGAACATAAGTGCCCCCACAGGCCAACTAAATTTGAGCCCCTTCACAGGGATAGTTTTGAGACTAGTCTTTAAGATTTATTCTAATTCTAGGAGAGTTCTTCCTAGTTTTCTCTTACCCTGGTTCTCTATTATAAACTAGCTGATGTTGCATCTTGCTTGTTGATCTCATGGAGTTCTTAGCCTCTTCTTATTGCTTATGACCAAAATCTCCATTATTTTTGAGAGCAATCTTAGACTTGAACTTTAGTTCCTTTAAGAGAGATCCCTGGCGGTCTCCATTATGGCGCTCCGCTTCCCTTGAGGACAATCTCTGAGCCACCGTTCTGGAACTGGGGATGGAGAGAGTAGCCCACTTCTTCAGAGTGACATCCTTGCTTCATGAGTGGGGTACGGAGGGGAATAAGTAGCCTCTTCTCTTTCCCACACACCTCTCCCCATGTGGAGTCTCCCCATTATAAGCAACCTGAAGTGTTAATAAGGACATTATTCTTGGTCGGCTGTATCTGGGGTAAAGCATCTGACCTGCAAGTGGGGACTTGGTAGAGAAAGGGTGCCCTTGAACTCTTAGATGCAGTCATCTGGAATTTAGTTTTTATAACATGGAGCTGGAGGAAATAGGAAATGCTGGTGGCTTGCCCCTTCCAAGGAGAAATCATAACTCTTGACTAGGAGCGTGGGGGAGTGGGATTCCTATCTTTGCAGCTGTACCTGCACAGGGTAGATCTTCTGTCATGCTTAGCTGAGAGGGAGACAGAAAGGGGTCAGGTCATGGCTCAAGAGCCGCAGACTCTCATTATTTTTTTTGTTTTTGTTGTTTTCCAAATCTACAAATCTACCATTTCAGTAAATTTTCTTGAAGAAGAAATGTTTCCTGATTTGTTGTAAGCCCTGGGACAGCTTCCAGATATTTAAAGCTTTTTTTGTATATGTGTAATTTTCATCAGTTGTTTCCCTAGGGAGTGGGTCTGCAGAGCTTTTCTCACTGCCACAGCCAAAGTGGTCATCCCTCCATGTTAAGAAACTTGCTCTGGTATTACTTTGGGATGAAAGAAACACAATATAAGAGAGAGTAAACAATAGCTGAATAACATTGAGTAAATTATTTAACCTCAGCTTGCTCTACTATAAAAATGCAGATAATAATTCCTACATCATAAAGTTATTTCATGAGTCAAAATTAGACACTGAATGTAAACATTTAGCATAGTGCCTGTCATAATCCACACACCTAAAAAATGTGCTTGAGCAACTGAATGAATGAATACACATTTGCAAAGGGATATGTGTCTTCCTTGTTAATCATTCCTGCTCGCAGCTTACTTTTCCTCCTTCTTTCCTAATCATCATCACTTTGCAATTTTTATAATTAGAAAATACCAACATTACTCTTTGTAGTGGTCATCTCTACATCACCCTGGGGCACTCTCATGCTCTCTAACATGCCTTCTTTCATAATTCTTAGTGATTTCAATATCCACACAGATAAACTTTCTAACACTATGGCTTCTCAGTTCCTTGACCTTTTTTTCCCCAAATGATGGTGTTTTCCTCTCTACCTCAGCCTTACTTCAGTGCTCATTCCCTTGGCCTTTTTCCCCCAGTTGCAATGACCCTGCCATCAACTCAGTTTCAAATATCCATCTCTTTGATTCTCAACTCCTATCTTTTGAGACATTACCCTTATTACCCTAACTATAGCATTCCTCAACCCCACCTAGACCTAGTTAGCCTCAATCCTACCAGCTTTATACTTCCCCTCATTTTCTAATAGTCTTCTATCCCCTCATTTTCTTCTATACCCACCTTAAATTTTGTGTCCAATCATTATAATCACTCCCTTGCATACATCATCGACTCCCATGCCTCTCTTGCTTCATCATATTTTCCTGATGAAACTGTAACTCAAAGAAAGTAAAACTTTCTTTCTGCAATGCACTTACATGAGTGCAGTTCAATGTAATTGAAAAAACAAAGGGAGGGGCGCCTGGGTGTCTCAGCTGCTTAAGCATTGGACTTTGGCACAAGTCATGATCCCAGGGTTCTGGGATTGAGCCCCGCATTGGGCTCCCTGCTCAGCGGGGAGTCTGCTTGTCCCTCTCCCTCTGCCCCTCCCTCTGCCCGCTTAGGCTCGCTCTCTCAGTCTCACTCTCTCTCAAATAAATAAATAAATAAAATCTTTAAAAAAAAAAAAAGAAAAGAAAAAATAAAGGAAAATGCACAGCTCTGATAACTGATCTTATTTTAAATTCATTATCAATAGCTTTAAGGGAGTCTCTTAATGCAAGCATACTATATTTTCTTCATCCATTTTCCCTTCCACTCTCCTGGATGATTTTTCATGATTTCCTCTATTTCTTCAAACCCCTAGTATCTCATCCTTGATCCTTACTCCCAGTTGATGTCTCAGTTTCCTCATTCACCGAAAAAACTGAAGCATTTTAAAGAGAACTTCTGTAAGTTCCTAGTGATGTATCACACACTTAAGAGTACCTATACTCTCATATTGCACAGTCTCTCCTGTTACTGTGCTCATTCATGTTTCTACGCAGGCTGTGTCTCCATCTGTGCATAAATCCCATCCATTTTTGCCTGTTCTGCATTTCTCCATATATTCAATAGCATCATATATTTTCTATCTCATTTGCATATAAGCATGCTATTAATTCACTCATCATAAAAACTCTCACTTGATACCATTTTGTTCTACAGCTATATTCCCAAGTTTTTCTATCCTTTATAGCAAAACTTCTTGAGGAAGTTCTCTATCTACTGTTGCCAATTTCTTTCTTACCATTCTCTCTTGTATTTACTGCAGTCAGGTGTTTCTCTCATAGTCCATTGGAATTCCTTTTGTCAAGGTCACCAAAGACATTCATATTGGTAATTTTGATTACCAATTCTCATATTTGCACTACCCATTGCATTGAATGCAATTGATACCCTTCTAGAATTGCTTTTTTCCTTTAATATCCATCATTTCTCTGATGTCTCTGACTACTCCTTCTCAGTTACTTTTGCCAGTTCCTCCTTATTTTCCTGAATTCTAATCCTTACACCTTCTTTCTTTTCTACCTATAGTCACTTCCAAGGTCATGTAATTTTCCCTCTCATGGTTTTAAATACCATTTTTATGTTTATGACAACAAAATTTGTATTGTGCAGCTAGGATCTTCCTCTTAACTTCAGACCTATATATCCAGCTGCCCATTCAACATACATTTATCTCTCAGACAACTCCCACTTGAAGTGCTTAAAACTCTGCTGCTAGTGTGCAACTTCTGCTCACTTTTCTATATTGGTTAATGGGGCTACATTCTTCCAGTCACTTGGATCAAAAACTTTGGTATTAATCTTGGTTCCTTCTTCTTATATATGGTCCATGTTACTATCATCTCTCTCCTGGATTATTGCAGTACTTTTTAAATGGTATATTAGCTTCTACATTTGTCCCTGTAGTCTATACTTGACAGCCTATTTAAAATTTTAAGTGTACCCCTGATATTTCACATATTCCTTCTTTGTTTTATGTTTTCCCTTTAACATTCATTTCCATTATATTAATATTTTACTGTTACCTGTTTATTATCTCTCTCCCTCAATAGCATGCATACTGCTTGAGGACAGGTAATTTTTATTTTTATTTTTTCACTACTCTATTTTCGGTGTCTAGAAGAATGCCTGCCTGACATATAGGTAGAAGCATGAACAGTCCTTTTTTTAAGTAAATAACTAAGGGTCCTATAATAAATTTTGGAGAATGGAACAGGAGATAAAGTAGGAGATAAGATGTAAGATGTCCAGGAGATAAGAATTTTGGTATAGAGGAGATAATTAAAACACTTGAATGTAAAAAAAAATATGTAAGTATAGAGGAAAATCAGCAGATAGACAACAAAGAGAATCACTAAATTGAGGGGTAGAAAGAAGAAAAAGCCCAGTTGGTGGGAGATACAGAGAAAAAAAAAATCAAAGATAGTATGGAAACTAAAAATGAGATAAGCTGTATAAAGTGTAGTGGAGAATTTGAAGAGGATCCGAATAAAAAAATGCAATTCAATTAGAAAAATGATTTAATTGAGCAGTGTCAGAATATTGATGGGTCCATAAATCAGATGACAGGAGGTTAAGGAAATAAGGGATGGTCTGTGAGAGCAGTGGGGTCTGGAGGTAGGTTGCTTGTTTGAGGATCTTAGCTATAAATAATACCAAAGAATAGGACAGTGATTAAAGTGGAGCAATGGTTTCAAAGAGGAAGAATTTTCAAGGTTTTGGAAATGCAAACATATTTCAAGGAGAAATAAGAGTTAAAGAAAATAAAAACTAAAGTAGAAAGAGTGAGCATTAGTATAGGAATGTTATCTCTTTGTAAGGATGGATTCCATCCAAAACAGAGGAGGTCAGGTTTTACTCTGAGAAGGTTGTGTGTGTGCATGTGCGTTTGTGTGCGTGTGTGTGTGTGTGTGTGTGTGTGTGTGTAAAGGGCATCACGGGAAGAGAATTGCTGTGCAAAAGTGAAAACAGTGAATTAATGGCCAGTAAGTACTCTTAGGGATTGATTAGAAAATTCACTATTGGGAGAACATAGTTTTAAGTATCTAATATTCAACTGACATTGTGGATTGCCTTTCAGCTTTGGTGGAGGCCTCTCAGAAATTCAGTAATTCTGAGTCTCAAATAACCAATATATGTGCTTAACTCTGCAAGCATATGAATAGATTTTGTGAACATCATAATCTAAAGATTCAGTGAACATCATAATCTAAAGACTCTGAAAGCTCTCGGGCTGTGAGTAGATCTTAGTCTGAGTCTGAGGCAACCACAGTCGGCAGTTGGTTAATAAAGTAGTGGGGCTCTCCCTCCAGACTAGCTGCTCCAGGCAAACTCCTCCTTTGACTCTGCCGGAGGCAGGCCTCCAGTCTGAATATAACCTGGGAGGGAAGGAACTGCTTGAAAACCCTGATTCTACCACTTGCATTCTCTGATCTTGCCCCCTTAACCTATTGATGCCCCAGGTTTTTGTAATCTGCACCTTAATTTCCTCATTGCCCATCCTAAGAGCTTAATATGTAATTTTTATAATATCTAAAAAACATAAAATTTAAGCACTGCTGATGTTGTGGGTTAAGATGGAAGATTACTCAGTTTATGAAAAAAAAATAGTAGTGATGATTGTGATGTTGAATGTGCTGATTTACTTCCAAAAATATATTTGTTCATTTGTGAGTTCTGTCGCAGTAGTTATTTTAATACAAAATTGAATGTTATTCCTGGCTGGGTAGGAAAAAAGGCTGCTCTTTGAAGGGGTCAAGAATAATATTTTGTGGTTAAGACTATGTTGGTTTAGTGCAACTCACTTATTGTTATTACTATTGTTATGTTATGTAAATAAAACTGGCCTTTCTCTTCAGTGTGGTTCTGTTGTGGATTTAATTAAATTTGAAATTAAAGAAGGGCAGGGAGGCTTATCAGTTTTAAAGAAATTAAAAATGGATTCTAACAATTTAGAGTTATAAAGCATTGTAGTCTGTTTAAAGTTAAGATATTAAAATAGGTTCTTTAATCAACCACTGTTATATTAACAGATTCAATCCATTAAAAGCATTCAATAGAACTATATTTCCTACATAAAATTATCCCACATCAGCATTGCTGCATGGTATGGCACTGACCAATGAGATGATTTTTACTTAATTGAAGGTCAAAAAAATTCAGATTTTTGAGTAGGATACAGAAATAGTTTCTGGTCAGCTACATTATCTGGAATAATCTCACATAACGTAATGGGATAATGACCATTTTGCTATTTAAAATCTTTCTTTTAAAGGCATTTTGGTCTTCAGCTAATTAAAATTACTCTTTTTTGGGGGGGGGCGGGGGCAGTACTTTTCCAAGTTGAGTGTTTTACCTTTCTGGAACATGGAATTTCTGCCCAGGAAAGGAGATAAATGTAGTTTTTTGTTTCTTTTTTTTTTTTTTTCACTTGAGCACTAGTGTAGAGGCATCTGTGTTCAATATTCAGTGCTTACATATTAAATACAGTTCATTCATTACAGATTATTTGCCTCCCTTTCTAATTACAGAAGATTTGTACCTAGTGAAAAGTCATTATTTATAATCTTTGACCAATTTAGTTAGGGCATTAGTTAAATCTTTATTCTTTCATAATATGAGGAAGTAATTATGATAGAAGAAAGAAATGCTGATTTAAAAATAGAGGCATTCTTATGTGTTTTTTGTATGAACAAAAGGGTTTTAAAAATAGTTTTAGTTTATATTAATTCATATTGCATTGTACAGCTAAGAAAGGAGTTCACATTTGGGATTAAATTGTCAGAAAAATCCATGAGGACTAACAGTGAAATAATGATGCCCTGTTGATCATCCAAATTTGACTTAATCGGAACTTTTGTCTATTCCTATAAAACTAAAAAGACAGTTGGTCATAGCAATTGTAGTATAAATAATGATCAGTATCAACACAATACAGCCAGTGAAATCTATTGTTTTCTGTTAAAAGAGCGAGAGATGTTTAATCCACATCATAAGAACTATCTTTATTTTCTTTTTTAAAAGCAGCCTATGTTTATTTTTTCACAATTGAAAAAAATTTTTCAACATTATTTAAAGTAAAAGAACAAAATCTGGGATTAAAAAAACAGCTGCCCATCTGTCCCATCCCCACACAATTGTTCAAACTGACAAGCATTTATTCTGAGACCTTATTTTAGCAAACGTGGGAAATTGTGCATTTGCAAATGACTAAAAAATCATACTGATATTTTAGTAGCATTTTATATTGCCTCCTTCATAGATGAAATATGGTATTCTTTTCTTTATAGAGAGAGAGAGAGAGAGACCTTACTGTATCACGTGATTGATTGCTATAGAGTTTTCCTTTAAAAGACATATCTGACAACGCAGAATAGCAGATTGCATAGATGGTATTCATATTGTTCTGCTTTATAACATAAAACTTGTTTAGTAAAGTACATCTTAAAAATGGGGATTGTGTGTCGTGAGCAGAACAGTGTTGCAAAGGCAGCTAGAAAATAGGCAATGTGCAGTTGTCCTTTGAAGAAAGCAATAATATGGCTACTAGAAGATTTCTGAGAATGTCTGGTATAAATTCCAGCCTCTGACCATGTGACTGAGTCTAAAATGAGCCGAGGGAAAATTCTTTCTATGTTAACATATTTCCGCTTCAAACATTCTGAATAGACAAACTCACCTTGCTGGGGTATCCTCATGTATGCAATTTTGTAAACAGAAGAAAATTACAGAGTCCAAGCCCCAACTTGAAGATAAAGTGTTGAGGATCTAATTCCAATATCTTGCACGTACATGTTCATGCCTTGCTTTTCAACATGCATATAAAATGGCTATATGTAGAAAGGCGTTATAACCATGGTAATTGTCGGTATAAATGAACACTGAATGTAAGAATTGTCACTATGACATGTTTTACACTACCTACATGTTAAAAATCCTTTTATGCCAATAATTTGCATAACATGCTTAGACAAGCATATGTTGTCCCTCAATTTCTTAAAAGAAATGACCCAAGTTAACAGTGCAGTAAGAAATGTCTTCATATTTCATTACACACAGTGTGAACTATAGATGATCCCACACTAACTAGAAGAAAAAAAGATAGAAATAAGGAAATTAGAGAACTGTTAAACTGATAGTTTGACAACAACATATATATATACACAAACCTACTTTGTGTATATATAAATATATATATGTGTGTGTATCTCTATATTGCAATTTTAGGAATTTATCCTTATGAATGTCCTTCATGTTCTCTTTCTTCTGCAGATAATTCCAGCTTAGATCGTCAAAACATATGTTGAATTTTATATTTACAATACTGTGACAGTACGCACTTGATGTTTAATCTAAAAGATTTAAATCTATTAATCCAGTATCCATAACCAGTATAATAGTTTCCATAGTTTTCTAACACATACATTAAAACCAGTTGTCAAATCTGAAGAAAGACCAGGCTCTGGAGATCCTTGCATACATATTTTTTAAACAACTGATAATCAATGTATTCAAAGAATTGATTTAAGCATCTGCAGTGGTAACTTTAACCTTGACTCTTGGCTATATCACCTATCATGTGCTTGTATTCCAAACATCATCTACTAAAAAGTAAGCATGTTGCTTTAGTAGACCAACTGCAATAATATAAAATGTGTTGTAGAGAGACTTTCTGAACAGCATCCCTGGCTAGCAGAGCTGCACTGAAGTTATCACAGTCTGCAAAATAACACAGCCGACTTCCGTGCTAGGAGAATCTATGCCCAATGGAACTGCTGCATTTACCTTCTTCTGACTTTCGCTGTTTACCTGAACTATAATATAAAAGTGCCATTTATCTACTTTAATTTGAAGCTGTACACCACTTCAGTTGAAGAAAAATAGCAAACACGAATAAAGACTTTTATCAGAAATAGAATCCGTGTCATTACTTAACAGAATGAAATATCATGGAGATGAGAAGGTTGACCCAGATACCATATCTTTGCCAGAGATTTTCTATATAATCACCTGAGAAATAACTAATGAAATATAGGTAGATAGTTTTGTGCTTGGTAATTCTTGTTCTCAGGTATTTCAAGCTGGCTTCTTACCTACATGGGTTTCAGGTCATGTAAACTCTTTCGTGAGGATGAACATGTCAGAAAATGTGTATAAAGGACCTAGTTGCATACAACACAGTGAGTTTTTAATAAATAATAAGTTCTTTCCCCCTTCACCATTTTGGATTTATTTTGAATCTTGTAATTGTGACACCTGTAATATTTGGATTTAATTCAACGGTTCTAGATTTTGTGTGAATTCCCCTTTTTTCCTAATGAAGCTTCTGACTGTGAAGTAAAACTCTTAGTAAGCTACCTGTTTCTTAAAAGAGGAGTCATCTGGATAAAGACTAATGAGTGATCCTGCTTTTCCTCTCCATTTTGGATGTAAGCAGAGTACCCCCTCCCACCTCCATGTTTCTCCCCCTCTACCTAGATCCCCTATATGAATCAAGCTTATCTTTTGGGGAACAGGAGGCTGAGGTGAGATTCATGGAATTGAATCACAAGCTGGGGAAGAAGCATCTTTTCTGTAGCTGTTCTCAAGTAGCTGAGGTAGATGTTGCCTGTTTCATACGTCCTAGGCTATGCTCCATCCATCTTATACACCTATATTAAAGCAACAAATGTCAGTGTCAGGAAGCACACTAGCAGTGTTAACTCCTTGGCAAGGCTGCAGATAAATCAGTGGAAGGTACTTTACTTGGTCCCTATTTTAGTACTTCACTATCAGTTTCTTTATACTAAGAAAGAAAAAAAAAAGAAAATTTTTATAGCATCTACACTAGTAGATTAATCTCATTTATTTTCTTTCTTTGCTTTAGTGGAGATAGAAAATAACTGGTTGGACTGAAATGATTATCTTCTCTTTAGAATCAGCTATCATGTGGTGGACCAACTACTGGACTAAGGGTAAGAATCCAGGGTTCTGGTGTTATCACTGCCTTACCTTCTTATTATTACAAATAATGCTGCAATAACATACTTGTGCCATCTTGGTTTTGTGTTTTCTTTGTTTTATGTTTGTCTTATTTTTCAAAACAGAATTTTGATATAATCAATCTGTCCACATTTTAATTTTTGTTTGCAGTTTTTATGACATGGTTAGTAGGGTTTTCCTAAAGCCTGTTTATAAATATTTCAGTCACTTTCTATGAGTAAATTCATGACTGCATTGATGCAAAAAGAATTATTACTATTTATATTCCTGTTATTATTGTTAGGTGGAAGAAATGAGGAAGAGATCTCATTTTATATATTTTTTTTCCAAATGGCTAACCAGTTGTTCCAATATCATTACTGAATAATCTATTTCTCTATGAATTTGAATATTTTCTTATATATTATTGCATTTATTCCTGCACTGCCTATTATATTCATTTGGCTTGCTAATGTTTGCACTGGCACTATGTTTTTCAAAATACTACAGGTGTTGTGAATAAAATCATTATTTATCAATTATTAACATAAGGATTTAGTAGGGAAAATTCCCAGCTAAAAGTGGGATTGGAAGAATTGGTTCTGTGATTTCAGGACTTTGAATAATGTCTGGAAAAGGTTGGTGGGAACAATGAGAGAAGTAAAAGAGGAGGGGGTGAAGAAAATATAGATGGATAACGTTGCAATTCCAAAGGAAGTTGGAAACTGTATGTGCATTGAGGTACTGACTTCTACTCTCCCTGTGTGTATTTGTATCAGAGTGAAGAAGGGATAATGATTGGATTGTTCCAGCACCGATATGGGCTCAGAGGCACGAACAAAAGGCTAAGTAACATGATGACCTATGAGGCCGATGCTAATTGCAGAAGGACATAAAACCAGGAGAACACTGATAGATTGAGAAAAGGAGTAAAAATTGTCATGACATTGTAGATGTTGATGAAATTCAAGAACACATTAAATGTAACTTAGAGTAACGGAACTGAGTGGGTAGAGTCCTGATCAGAGACAAGAATATTGAAATTTATGTGGCTGCGACCAGCATGAGGAATCCATTGTTCTCTCCTTTGTGCTGCCTGTTTTTATAGGAAACCTATCATAGGGGTGAGATACAAGTTGGATAAAATGGACAGAGAAAGTATAGAATTCTTCTGCTGAAATGAGGCAGGAAAAGGTTTAGAAGAAAAGGAGGACAAACTATTTTTTTAAAAAATGAAGCCTTATTAGGATTTTGGGTGTGAGCAATATATTTAATAGAAAAAGAGGAATGGCAAGCATTTTGGAAAAAATGAAAGTGGAACTGATCTAAAATGTGGTACAGAATTATTGATGATACAGCAGGAGGAGAAAGAGAAAGTGGGTATAAATATTTGAAAGGAGTTCTCCAAGTTCAATTAAATGCTTAGTCAAGTCCCCAAATTAAATTAGATGCCAAGAAATAGTTGGCAAGCAAAGTGTAGTAATTGAGGGCCATAGGGCTAGGAAGTGCTGAGCCTCACCTCATTATGCCACCTTTTCGTGGCCCTGTTCACCATTCCGTAATGGGAAACTTCATAAGTGCAACAAACAAATCACAGTCCAAAATGGCACCAAACAAGATAACTGAAACCAGATACTAAGCATAAACACAACTGTGGCCAGAGATGTGGATTCCAAGGGCAGCTTTGCATTGGCCAAATGGGAATTTACTCTCTTGTATGAACAACGTGCCAGGCTCCTGGGGTCCAGCCTGAATGAAGGAAGATGCAATGTTCACAGATGAAAGCAAAGCAGACTGTAAATTAATAAGCTATTAAGTGTCCTTCAAATAAAGGTATCTGTGGATTCGTAGCCTGGGTAATAACCAGAATTTTAAACTTCCAATATAAGTTCTAGTAGACAGACACTGGGCTCATGTTGCAGCCTGGGTGGAAGCTCTTTAGTGCCTACAGTATAAGCCTGTTCTCAGATCAGAATGTAAATAGCAGAATCTTGAAATAACTAAGAGCTCCTACCAAAGCTCCAAAGTTAGGTCACAATTTGTAAACTATGTAAATATGTATATTTCACTTGTAGTTTGATTTTAATTTCGATTTGGTTGTTATAATGGTGTTTAACACAAGTAATCCCACCTCCACATCATTATATTGGTGTTTTCTATAGTTGTTTTTGTATAGTAGAGTGGTCTTTCTGATGGAGTTGAGAAGGCATTATAAAAGATTGCAATTGGCATAGGGAAGTAACTTGGAGTTTATTTGTGCCTTAGATCAGAGTATCTAGCAGACACACTTAATTACTTCACCTCTAATGGATAGCATTAGTTTTGCTGTATATGAACACAAAGGGGAAATGGTAGCAGTTGAAAGAAATTTCTGTTGCTACCTAAGCATTTTGCAAGGATCAGAAACCACTTAATCCAATGAACTGGAGTTGTAAGGTGTAAAAAGTAGAGATTTAGAAATTACTTCTTACTTGTTATTAAAAACCAGTAAAAATATCTACAGTAGAGGAGTCCTCTGCATCATGGTTATAAAATAGGAGGTAGTTTTCTTTCACTCATTTTCTGGAGATAAATGATTGCATCCATTCACACAGCCTTCTTTGAATGAAGTAGATCCAGGGACCATGATCTCCAATTTAAAGATGTACAGATGGGTGCAGATGGCTCTCAATGAACTGCCCAAAGAAGTACAACCAGTATCAGAGCTGAGATTAGAGCCTGCTACTTTAAATGTCTGCTAAACTGGACCCCACTCTCTTTGATACTCCTTAGATTCTTAAAGCCTAAATTGTCACTAGAATATAGTTCTTCAATAAAGCACACTGTACTATTACAATATCATAGAAATTGTAATATGGGTTTGCTCTGTTCTTGATAAATGTAACAAAATCACCAACAATGTACTAAATTTCAGGTTATAGCCTCAAGTGTTTTTAACTGAGTTGCAGAAAAGCATAGAAAGCAGAAAAGTTTTCCACTTTTATAATTGACAGCCAAGAATGCATGTAATAAGTTCTGTATAAAAATTACTTTTGAATGGCATTATGTGTTAGAGAATTTTGCCTAAATAAATAAATTATCTGTGAAATGGGAATAAAGCCTATGACTGCTTTGCTTTATATAGAGTGAGGATTAATGAATAACCCTGACAGACTGCTCCAAAATGATTGGAAAAGACTTGAAAGAGGGATTCAGGGTATTGTCAAAACACTAGGATTAATGGGGAAAGAGATTTTGTCCAAGAGGAAATGCTAATTTATTTATAATTTGAGTGGTCAATCCAGAAGACACTTAGGTGTGCTCTCCATTAGAACCATATCCTAAATATAAGGTTAAAGCAGTTTTATTTTATCTCCAAAGGGAAACAAATATGAGAGAAATTTAAATTTAAGCAATAGAGATTAGACTAGATATTTTTAAATCTCATTACCTTACAATCTGCTAATTTATCATTTGTAACAGCTCAACCAGGAACGGATTGAGCTTTAATGTAAACTTCTCCTTTTTTGTTTTTTTTTTAAAGAAAAGACTTCCTAATTAAGTTAATAAACAAAATTGTCCTGTTCTTCTGAAAAGAAATATTTATCTTACTTAAACATTCAGGCTGGTTTTAAGTAGCTTAATAGTACCTACTGGCCACAAATAGTATTTTTTCAAATGTTCATTCTCACAATCCAAACATTTTATGGAATATCTACTTCTCAATACTTTATCTACTATTATTTTTGTTACTATCTGTAACTGAAAGTCATTCCACTGCCTTTGAATTTTTAATCATAAACTTCAAGCTTCTGGTGTTCAAACTGACCTGTCTCCTGAGAATCAAACTTTTCTGTAACAAGTCTCATACCCTCTCCTTCTCCTCCAGCTTTTCCTAACAGTCATAGTTTAGGCCACGTGATTTCTCAAGTAGATTACTGCACGTCTCCTATATGTCGTATTGTCTCTGGCACAGACACTCTATCTCCCTGGTCTCTCCCTTTCTCAGTGTTCATCTGAACACACTGTTGCCATAATGGTATTTGCAAATGGTAGCCATTATTATTACCTTTAAAAAAATTCTTTAATGATTCCCTATTGCCTACAGAATAGTCTGACACCATAATCATGTCATACATGAGGTTCCATGCCTCACGTAAGTGTTCTTTCACAGCTTCATCTCCTAGCCCTAGAGTCTATTCACAGAGCTTACACTGAGGTTTATTTGCTTTTCCTGGATCCCTACTCCCTCACTTTTCATGCTTCTGTATCTTTTTCCCCAAACTGGTTATTCTTCTAGAAATGCCTTTGATTGCTATCCTAGTCTTTTCTACAAATAGTTGAACAGCTCATGTATCCATATATATTTAAGATTTACTGTTTCGGTGTTGACTTTCTCAACTATTGTTTTTATGTACACCTACTGAACTTTATAAACACATTGATAAACAATAATAATAGCTAATGTTTATTGAATACTTTTGCTAATCGCTTTATGAATCATCAATTTAAAATTCACCATAATTATATGAGAATGATACATATCAGCTCCTCTTACTGATGCAGATCCTAAAGCTTAGAGAGTTTAGGTAATTTGTTCAAGGTAACTTAGTAAGTGAGTTGCTGAAGTCAGATCCTTGCTCTGCTATCATGCCTTCCAATGACATTCATTTGTTTTACGTCTACCCTTTGATGCTACAAAGCAAACTCTGAGAACAGAAACAATGCCTCTTCAGTATCTCCCACACACAGTAGAGATTGTAGAATGAAATGTAAGAATATAAAAATAATCAACTTGTGACAGGAACAATTCAAAGACGTAGTGAAATCATTATTAATACAATTTTAAGATTTAAGATTATGTTCATCCTTGGTTTCCTGTTGCACTTGTAAAATTTCATTTTATTAAATGCCACGTCTGGTTTTCTATCCAACAATTGTACCTTGCCTTTACTTCTTTGCTAAAAGAAGTCTGTTTCTGGCAAAGGTGTGAAGGACTACATAGTTTTGGAGAGGCTTCAAGAGTCAATACTAATTAGTCTAAGCCAATCAATTATTTCTTCTTTGCTGGTGATTAGTTTAGGAATGAACATGTGGTACCACTCTAGCTGGAAGAGCTAGTGTTCCAGGAAGTTTATGGGAAGTTTCTTAAGAGCAGATATAAGAATCAGACCCTCTCTCTATTTTGGCATTTGGATGTGTGCAGTGATTTGCTTCCTGGTGCTCCTGTAAACATCTTTGATCACAGAAGGAACAGACTCTTTGCTAAATAAGGCAAAAAGGAAAGATGGGAAGAATATGGGTTCTTGTCCTGGGTTAGATGCCCAACTAGTCAATTCGGGAACTACTCCATTTCCAGACATTTTATGATGTGTGGTAAGACATTTTCTTTTCTGAGTATGTTCCTTAATTTTTTTTTTTAATCGTTGGCTTTTAGTAGTTGCATTATAAAGTGTCTAGGTGTGGTTTTCTTGGTATTTATTCTACTTGGTTGGGATTTCTAGGTGGATATATTCATTGTGGATTATGGTGGATGTATTTTACCACCTTCAGCAAACTCTTGTCTTTATCTCTTTACTATTCTTCCTAGCTCTTGTTCTCTCTTCTCTCCTTCTGCAACTTCAATTATTCATATATTATATTGTTTGTTGTTTTCTCCCAGACCTCAGATGCTCTGTTCTATTTTTTTTCCCTCTGTGTTTCAGTTTGTATTATTTCTGTTGAAATTGTCTTCGAGTTCACTTATTCTTTCTATTCTGTGTTCCATATGCTAATAATACCAAATGAACCCTGATTTCTGATATCCCCTTTATTTCTACTTTTTCCATTTGGCTCTTTTAAAAAATGATTTCCATGGCTCTGATGAAGTTTCCTTTCTGTTTACTTATATTGTCCGCTTTTCCCTTTTCATTTAACACATTCATCGTAATTATTTAAAAGTCCTTGTCTGATAATTCTAATATCCCATTTCTGGATCTGCTTCTATTGATGGGTCATATTTTCTTGCTTCTTTATATGTGTCATCTTTTTTATTGTATGTAAGGAATTATATTTAAAAAAATAGTAAAGACTAATAAGTAAATAATAGTAAAACTTAGAAGAGAGCAGACTCATTTTTCTCTCTGGCCTCTAGGGTGAGGGGTTGAGTCAACCTAATCTATAGATGACCTGAGACTGTTCTCACTATAGTTTGATCCAAATCTCCACTGAGATCAAGTTTGATCCAAAGCTCCACTCCGACTTGAAATGATTGGAGATCGAGATCAAGACATTTCCTTCAGCAGGACTAGAAATCTAAGCACCGGGAGACTCTTACAACTCTTGTGCTTTATAGTCTACCACCAGCTTTTAAGCCATGGGACATATCATGTTCCCAGCAGGCTGCCACTTGGTTGGATTATTGTTTGTATCCTCAGCTCTCCAGTGTTGAGCCCAGGATTTGGTGCTTTAGGACACTGTCCCCTCACCCCCTGCTGTTGCCATGTACTCAGGTTTGGAGGGCTAAAGGGGTAGATTTGGGGAAGGCCTGAATTCCCTTGAGGAATTTTTCCTCAGTTCTTTGGCTCTGCCCCCAGTTTTGGCTGGCCCTGCCTGCCTGGTCATCCGGAAGTGGTCTCTCTCAGCTCTTCTGCTCTCCCCCAGCCTTTGGCAGCCATTGATTCATGCTCTGAGGGGATATGCTGACCCTGCCCTCAACATTCCTCAGGCTCTTGGCTCTACCCAGTCTTCTATGTGAGTACTCAGGAAAGGCCTATGGCAAAGTGTTGGTAGGTGGGTATAGATTCTGCATGTGGCTGCTGCCTCCTGAATTCTAACCTGTCATGCTTGTCCATATTGGCCTTAAAGTTTCTAAACATCGCAGTGATTTCTCTTTACTTTTGTCCTTCTTCCCTCACTGCTCCTCCAAGAATGGAAGTGGTTGTGGGAAGAGTTTGTCACCCTCTAGGTTTCAGTTATTTAGGTTTCTTTGCATCCTCAGGTCTGTGATGATTAAAACACACACACACCCACACACAGTTATGACTGTATAGGTTATCTGGGTTATTCTCATTGTTAGGATGGAAGGACATTACCCTGTAACTGTCTTTAACCATAGTGGAAGTGGAAGTCTCTTTAAGACACTGTTAATTGAGTTTTCTTATACTTGCTGCTGAATTTACCCTAATCAGATCTATACTATATTTGAATTGTTCTTCAGGATGAAAAAGACCATAGATCATTTTAATTTCTTTTTTCATGATTATAAAATTAGCCATTTTTATTATAGGAAATACAAAAAAATACAGAAAAAATCTCAGAGGAAAATAAAAATTACCCATAGTCACTGTTCATAGATATAAGCATTAATGTCATTTTGTTATATATCTTTTCAACTTTTTTCTGTAATATATATCCATTTATTTGTAGTTTAAAACAAAATATGCAATTTTATAAACTGCTTTCTATTTATGTAGGACTATATCATGCACATTTTCTATATTATTAAATATTCTAAAAGCATGACTTCTAATGCAGTATTGTATTTTATGATTTTTCAAAAATTTATATTTAATCAATCACATATTGGGCATTCTGAATATTTGGGCATTCTGAATGTTTCAGATTTCTCACAATGACAAATAGCCCTGTCATGAAAACTCTTCTGTACTGGAAAGGTCGAAACTTGTTGAAGGTCATATAGCTAGTTGGTGGCTGATCCTGCACCAGTTGTGGGGTCTACACCACTGTTCTTTCCTCTGCCACTGCTCTTGACTCTACCATACACTACTTGTAATGGAGCAAAAGGAAGTGTACAGATCAAATTAAAAATAAAGATCAGGGAGTTTATTATGGTAAAAATCAGGACCTAGTCTAGGAGCCCAGAGTGTAAGAGGTTGACAACATAGGAAAAATCCAAGTTAGAGAAATCTAGGGCTAGGCAAGGTATGTGATTAAGTGTTATGAATGGACTTCTTTTAGTATTTCCTGGCCAGCCACAAAATGGATCGAAAGTGTAATCTGCTTGCACTCTCAATACCGACTGATGTATATCATCTACTTCTCTCATAGAGCACTCACCTTGAATTGCTTACTTTCCTTACCTGAGGGGAAACTTAATCTCTCTTTTTCCAATCTTTGCTATCAGTGCCTTGTTTTACCATCTCACCATTTCTATTTTTGATGATTGCAACAGCATCCTTATTGCATTTTTCAATGGTGGCCTGGTCTCCATCTAATTTATCTAATCATGTCATTCCCTCTGATTTAAAACCTGTAGTGTCTTTTTACAGATTTCAGTAAGAATCAAACTCCTAGCTTGCTAGACAAGACCTTTTGTGATCTTGTCCCTGCCTATCATGTTAGCAATATCATTTGCCAGTACTCAACATAGACCCTTCATCCAGGGAGCTTCTGGTTTCCCAAATAAATGTGTTTAATTTCTCTATGCATTTACCCATGCTCTACTAAATGCCTCCACTCTCCCTCCATCTCTCATGCCAGTTGTTTTTCTTGTTAATTTCCACCTATCTTTTGAAACACAGCTCCAGCTTCATCTTTATTGGAAATAGTTAATAATCCCTCAAACTAATATAGATTCTTTACTCTCTGCTGCTCAAATATCCTTTTCATGCACTTGTAGTACCAATTATACCATACTACAATTTTTAGTTTTGTTTTATTTTTCTTTACATAAACAATGGTTTTGTTTTGACTTTATATTCCTAGCACTTAGTGCAGGACCTAGATCCTAGCAATTTCTTATTTGATACTTTTTGGAATGCTATAATAATGGTAATATATTAATCAGAAAAAAAGTGTAAGTGCCTAATTACCCAATCATCCACCCCCCCACCCTCTCTCCTTAAGCCTTCCATGCATCAGTAAGAGAGCCTGGCACCATTTACAGAGCTGTTAGGGCCAAAAATAAAAAAATCATCCTTGATATGTCTCTTTCCTCCAATACTCATAACTTACTCCATCAGCAGGTCATGCTGGGAAAAATGTATCATGACTCTAACCATTTCTCATCCTTCTGTTATTCCGGCCTACACCAAGCTATTGTCACCTAGTCTTGGCTTCATACAAGTCTCCCTGTCTCTCTCTCTCTCTATCTCCCTCCCTTCCTCTCTTTTTTTCAACTCTAACATTTTCACCATAGTCTATCTATTCTTTACATAGTACCTGGAGAGCTTTTTTAGAAATAGAAATCATTCCATAGTTCTCCAAGCAGTTTTACCATCATATTTAGGATGAAATCTATAGTTCTTTGTAAAGCTGACAGGGTCCCACATAATTTGCAACTGCCTCTCCCTCACTGTCTCTGGTCATTTCAACCACTCCCTGCCTTGATCATCCCAGTCCAATTGTACTGATTTTCTTGCAGTTCCTCAGTACATGCTGATCTTGTTCTTACCTCAGGGACTTTGCGTTTGTTGTGCCCTTGGCTAAAATGCTCTTCCTCGCACCATTCAGGTTCCGGATCAGATGTTACCTCCTCAGTGACCTTTAACAGGTGTATTGCTATAGCCCCCATCCTATCCCTGGTTTCATTCTCTAATCCTCTTATCTTCCTTTCTTTCCTTCATGGCACTTATCATTAGAGATTACACCATGTATACATTTTGTTTACTTGTTTATTTTCTGATTTTTCACTGTAACATAAGTTCCATGATTCCACAGACTTTGTCTTGTTCACTGTTGTACTAGTGATATTTATTGAACATATAAATTAAGGAATGCATTTCAGAGTCTAGGTTCTATTTTTTCTATACTTTTTATATGCTGTTTTATTGGAAGATCTTCCCAACTGTTATGAACGTGATTCCCTGTAAGAAATACATAATACATCACAATATATACACTCAGAGACATACACATAACTGATAAATGTGTCTCACAAAACAGTACTTATCTTTACTATATGAAATGCATTCTTTTTTCTGTCCTGTTCTATTTTTCATAAAATTGATTTTACTACTTCGTTATGGATTATAACCAGGGCTACCACTTATGGCTTTGCAGGCAGTATTCTGCCAAAGAGGTTATAGCCAGATCTATGTATATATGTATGTATCTATGTAAAAATAAGAGTGTAACATATGCACATATTTGAAATATTACATTAAATTTATTTTCAGAATAACAGAGTTAGAAGAAAACATAAATTTAGTAAACTATTTCCTGGAAATTAGGATCTTGCTTTTTTAATTTTTATTAAACTAGCAATTTCTTTTGAGATATTGACTTAACATTGAGACAATATTCATTTTTTTAAAAAATTGGATGAACTATAAAATTATTTAAAACTAAAAATGATTAAAATATTTTGTAAGTAAGGAAAACAGTTTTAAAAACAGGAAACATTGTATATTTTTGCTAAGAAAATGTACATGACAAAAACTTAAAAGGTAATGTAAGAATAAATGAAAGTCATTTTCTTGAGTTCTGATCATGGCTCCTTTAGCCAGGAGTCCAGCTTGAGAAGTAAAGAGATAGGTGTACCTTCTTTGTGAACTTGTCTTTAGAATTTACGTCTGGCAGCATGGGGAGTGCACATTTAGGGGCTCTGTGGAAAAATGGCACTGATGAAGTAGGGTCAGAAAAGTTGCAATAAGGTCAAGGGATTATTTCTGTATCTTTTTTTTTTTTAAGCCTATAAATTTCACTTTGATTTGTCATGTTCATTCATCTTGTTGCATTTCTCAGGCAAAACACTGGGGAACAGCAAAGAGAATTTTATTTATATAAATTAATGTGCTAATTAGCAGCAGTCTCACAGCTCTTGGAAAATTGCCATTTCATTTTATTGCACACTAAAGATTGGGTGTCCCAACCCTTGTATGCCACTGGAAATGAAGAAATAACCCTACTAAAATATTTTTGCCACTCCAAAGGGAAATGTTAAATATAGTGGCCTCATGTTCATTTTCTGAGTGCTTCTTAGTAGCCTTTTTTTTTTTTTTTACTATTTTTGCCTTTTGTCTAGAATCTCTCTTTTTCTTTTTTAGGGGGGAAAGAGGCTAAAGTCCTATAACATTTTAGCTCTTAAATCTTATTATATCAACTAACAATTATATTTACATATAAAATAGCATGTGTGTCTGTGTGTGTATGTGTGTGTGCGCATGTATAAATACTGATATACCCAGAAAAAAAGTATTACGCTAAGAAACAAACCATGTAAAAATGCATAAAATATGAATCTCAAAGTCTGGAATATTTTAATTAATATTTTAAATTTTTGGATGCCATCTCTTTAAGGGATGAGTTCCAAAATGTTGTATTCTCATCTGGGATCTATCAGTATTGAGCTGAACAATCTTCATCAGCTAACTGGACTTCTCTTCATTTTGATGATTGTACAATGAGTGAACTATTTGCTTCCTTCATATTTCAGAATAATTTTGGAAAGAAATAAAAGTGCTTTAGCTTTCTTGGAATAGCTTTGAACTTTTGTAAATTCAAAGATGCACTCAGGAGATATTTACTACCACCACACACATGAACTCCAACTAAACCAATACATGTGAGTGTTAGTTATTAATTAATGCCTCATTGAATACTAAATTGATACAGATGTACAATTTGTTTCTGTCCATCCTTCTTATATTTAAGATTTAGGACAACTGGCCTGATTCCCTATTTTATTTTGTTTCCTAAACTGCTGCCCAAGAGGAGGATTTGCTTTTTTCTACATCTTTTATGACTTCTTTCTATCAAAAGAGGTACAGGACTTTTTAATAGATAGTTGGTTTGTGAAGTTAGTTTGTGAAGTTTAATCACAAGATAGCCTAGGCCTTCTGGAAAACTCTGCTCCTGATTTTCTTCCCACAGGTAAATCTCAGTGACTGCTGATGAGAAGGATGTCCTATCTTCTCTATCTCCTCCATGTTTTTGAAGTTGAAGGAATGTTCTCCTGTTGAAATACCTTAAATAGTTCTTGTGTATCCCAGAAAAAGAACCACAGCATTTTAATGACTCTTTTTGTCTTCTCTGAAATAGAAAGAACACTGAAGAAAACGTCACACAAAGGGTAGGTGATGAAAGCAATGATTGTGGAACATAGAAGTGTTACATGTTTCCATAGGGATAGGATTATGAATGACACAACAGAATGCAAAAGGGATAGGTACACTTCTTAGATGGCCTGTTCTCATTCCTCTTCCTGCCAAAAAAAAAAAAAAAAAAAGGTCCAGAGAGAAAAAGGTAAAAGTGTAATATCATATAAAGAGCACTACACCAATCAGTGTGTTATGTGACCTTAGTGCTGGTCTTGGCTCTACTGCGAAAGATTTCCTTCAATTCAGGCCAGATTGTTTCATTTCACTGGTACATGTTCTTTCACCTGTAGAATGAGATGGCTGGCCTCAGTAAGTCCTCAAGTGCATTCTAGTTCCATGATTCTGTAGCTGTATTTTTATTTTTCAGAGACTATATAACCTGTTAATAAATTTCTACATATTGGCTATTGCAAACCATTAAATAAATTATGACAAACAATAGTGGAAAACTACCTACAATGCTAAATTAGGCAGAATTCTCCAAAAACATTATTTAATAAAAGTGGTAAGATAAACAAGTTGCTTGGTAACTCTTAATTTTTGTGTTTAAAATATTCTAGAGTCGAAATAAAATAGTTCCCATCTGTTAATAGCTATGTGCTGTATATAGCATGTTTTACTATGAACACTGTCCAGAGAAGAAAACAAAGGAGATCCTACAGAAGTGATGTGAGAGGCTAGCAGCTTTTTAAAAGCTACTGCATACTCTGTTCTGTTTTAAGTCTTTTCTCTAAAAGCCAATCAGATGGGGACTATTTGGGAACATCAGCATTAGCCTACCAGACAATGGCATTTGCATCTTGAATTATTCTATTAGATTCTAACCTTGGCACAGTATAACCCTTTTGCTGAAATATTTATAATTGCCTAGTAACATGGGAAATAAACAATTTATTCCTATTATCTGTGTGCATGTTTTGATACAGAAGAAGCAAACTGTGAATGACTAGATACTAATAAGATCATGGAATGTCCCCAGCTTGTCATAATGGCTAGTAACAAATATTTGCATCAAACCTTGGTTATCCAGATATTCCTTGTGAAGAGTGTGGCTGAGTGGGTTTGATTTCTCTAACCTTGCAGAATCATTTTATTCTATTGTTCCTGTGATAGATATGTAGGGTAATGCAGTCCAAAGCCTCTAGGCAATGCATGAATTGAATATTTGCTACTTGTGTAGCATGTTGTTTCTGAAGCGTCTAATTTGGGAGTGATTTAGTAAATACAATCATCAAGAATGTGGTGATGTTTTCCCTTTAGTAGTTTTGCATAGGGGATTTTGAAAGAGTCTCCCTTCCCCCAATCATCTGTAAGAAAATGGGAAAAAAACCTAACTTAACACTTATATTTTGAAAAAATGGGATGAAAAGCAAGATATATATATTTTTGGCAGTAGGGTCACCAAGTTTGAGGGAAGAAAGTGGTTTCAACTAAATGCATGGATCCACATTATTGAATAGCTACATTTTTATGTTTAGTTTTATACCACCAACAGAAAAACTCTGAAATTATTACACAAGAGTGCTAACTCTAACTTACTTTGATTAAAAAGATCATCTTTGCAGAGCACATATGTATTGTCATGGACATTATCTGCAAACCTGAGCATAACATCAAAAGGAAAAGGCCTCATTGCAAGTCAGAACTATTTTAATTTAATGAACGAATATTAAAAAGATTCACATAATCCATCTCTCACCATCTTTTAGCTGGGAAATATTCATTAAGGAAAACCTATGCTAATGTTAGCAACATAAACAGAATTCCAAATAAGGAAGAACACAATGAACATACTGAAAGCCCTGTGGTTTCCTTAAAAAATTCACTGCTTAGCTTGTCCCTCTGTCAGTGGTCCACCCCCATAACAGCTGCCTGAGGCCCTCACTGGTATTGCTACAGTGCTGATAAGGGTTCCAAAGACACGCTAGCTGCTGGCTACCATCACTGCTGATAGTGAGGGGACACTACCTGCTTTGGAAAAGTTTTGAATCAGCTCCAGTTCGGTGGTTTCGAAGCTTGACCTATTTTAGTCTTGACTTCTTTTGCATTCCTTCTAGAAAAAATGTACCATTAGGGGCGCCTGGGTGGCTCAGTCGTTAGGCGTCTGCCTTCGGCTCAGGTCATGATCCCAGGGTCCTGGGATCGAGCCCCGCATCGGGCTCCCTGCTCCGCGGGGAAGCCTGCTTCTCCCTCTCCCACTCCCGCTGCTTGTGTTCCTGCTCTCGCTGTCTCTCTCTCTGTCAAATAAATAAATCTTTAAAAAAAAAAAATAGAAAAAATGTACCATTGCATTATCAGGGGAAAACAAAACAAAACAACATAGTCTAAATGCCTTCCAAATCTTCTCAATTATAAACAGCATTCAATTAGGTAAATACAAATAGATCAAGAAAAAGAGGCTATATTTTTCCTTCCATTACCCATGGAGTAGGGGGTGTGTCCTAAGACATATTAGAAAAATTCTTCACATTTTACTGATAAAAATAAACTAAGTGACCTTGAGCAAAGTCATCTTCTACTTCTGAGTCTTGGTTTCCTCATATATAGAATATGGGATTAGAGGAAATTATTGAATCCCTTCTTACTCTGAAAATAACCTATTGACCAATCATATTTTTATAACTTTGCCTGATAAAGTTTGGTGTTATAGGAAATGTATAGAAAATCTGAAGGAGCAGGGGAAGGTTTTCCTAAAATGTTCAGGAAATTCTTGAGCCCTGAATATAGTAGAAGTGGTTCTGAAAGTTGGTTTTTAAGCTCAATGGTTAGGGGATAAAATAACATATTAACAAATTATAGAGAATTTTCACAGTACATTTACAAAGTTTATCTTTGAATGAAATTTGTAGACTCCTCCATTTAAGTCAAAAAAGCAATAGAGAATTAAAAAGAGGAATTAAAATATTCCATATATTTACCTTTTAAAATACCCAAACCTACACATGAGAAATTGGCCCAGAGGAATATATTAATGGATTTGATGGCTCTCTTGCCAAGACAGGATCCTATATAATCTATGGACATTTACCTAATTTAAGTCAGTCAGTAGATAAAATGTTCATATTGTATATTGATAAATCTAATATTACTAAGTTTTATTTTGTTTGTTCTTTGGGTTTTTTTTTTCTTCTTTTCCACAATGCATTGAGATATATTAGTTCTTTCATATTCCAAGTTTTTGTGGTCAAAAATAATAATTTCTCCCAACAGCACATGATATTTTAAGAACACATTTTCCTGGAATATGGGGAGGGTGAGAGAAAATAAAATATTACTTCTTAAAATGAGTTTATTTTACAATTAATGTTAGTTTAGTATACCCTTTAATCCAGCTTTTATTCTAAATTGATTTTAACCCCTAAATAAAAGATTATTCATAGAGAGAAAGCACTAAGGTGACTTACAGTCACTACATTTAAAATTTTATAATTGTATGTTTTACAATAAATAGATGTGTGATAATTAATTTTGTGGAAATGTGTTAGATGCACACATCAGAAACTGGAGACTCAGAGGGCTGTCCCCTTCAAATAGTAGGGATCTTAAGCCAATGAATGGCATTGATCAAAATATTACTAAAAGAAATTTTTGGAATTTTTTTCACTATCAGTGACATGTTCTTTAAACTACACACACTGCCATCAAAGCCTAAGAACCTTTTTTCCTTTGAGAATTATTTTGGTTTGAGAAACAATAAGAATTCATTCCAAGTCCAGTCTAATGTGTAAACTGAGTATTCCAAAGAAGATAATGCCATTTTAGGGGTCTAAAATAATGATGCTAAGGTAAAAAAAACTGATGTTCTTGTGTGACTAATAGAATAAATGTCCAAATAAAGGACTCTGTAGGCAAACCCCAATGAGTTGGAACTGAGTGTAAAAGCTCTCTATTTACAAATGGCAAAACTAGAAGAAAATAATCAACTGGCTGGGACCCAAGCTACAGAATATACTGTTAGCTACAGTTTCTAACTGCTCTGCTCATAATTTTTCTTCTCTTTCTAGATGTAAATGCAGTAAAAATCATACAAAGTGTTGCCATAAAGTAATGAGTATGTATATTAAAAAGTAACAAATTAGTGTGTATAGACACAGATATCTTGGAGCCCATACATCCAGTCCACCAATACTACTCTTTGTTCAAAACTTATTTTGAAACTTATCTTTTAGAATGGTCTTCTGAATATGTTCATGAATCACCCAAGAAGATTGGCCACATGATTAAATCACCCAGTCTCTTGTAATCTTTCTCTTCTTTTTCTTTTTCTTCTTTACATAAAACAAGCTAGGTCACTTATCTGTTCACCAATATTGGCACTGAATGATAATAACAAATTCTCTCAATATACAATAATTGGACCTCATTGAAGATTTGTAAACAGGATGTCCATCAAGAGAGTAATTTTAAAGAGAAGAATGGCCATACAAATGGAATACAGACTCTTGAGGTGATGCCTTTGAATGAAAAGACTGAGTTGAAAATGTAAGTTTGGGTTAGATTGTTCTCATTACTTTATACTCAAACCTCATATGTTTTGTTATCATTTTGGTGTCCCAAATTAGGAAACAATTATATGGTTCATGAATGGAATCTGCCAGTGGAATTGCTTGTAGCATCTTAGAAGGAAGTAACTTCTAAAGCAAGGGTATTTGTGAGTATTTTAAAAGGACTGGATATATTCTACTAGATTAAGATATGAATTTTTAATTCACACATATGTTCCCTTAGAAAGACAAAGATTGTATTCTCAAGGAATTAGCCTCATGTGAAAACACTAGAATTTCAAAGAGTTCTATCACATATCATATGTGAGATATGGGGGAAAAGTGGGAAGTGGAAACATTCCTTGAAATGTTCTAAATCCATGAGGTATAGAAGGTAATTAAATTATCCACAAAATAAAATTTAACTTCCTGGTACAAAATAAATTGGAAAAGAACAATCTCCTTTTACACCCCCAAGGAAAACAGGAAAGAACATCTTTAGTTTTCACTTTCTTTCAAATTTAGTAGTGCACATTCTTCAATTTGATGATTTGCTGGGGAAAAAAAAAGGAAACTATTACTTTTTTCATTAACTGAAGAATGAACACTGTGTAACTTTCCAAAATGAGGGTTGCAATAAAATGGATACTCAAGCTTAGACCCTTCCTTTGTGTTTGGGGTCATAATTTTTTCTTTGCTTTACATGTCTGGAACTTATGTAATATCAAGTATATCCTAATTTTAGATAAATTAATACATTATACAATTTTCTTAATAAGCAAAGATTTGATTATTTTTTTCATATTAAAATAAACCAGCAAAACAACTGAGAAGGCACAGCTTAGGACATATTTATTTTTATAGAATCATTTAAATTAACCCTGTTCCCCTTAGCAAGCATGGATATATCAAACCATATTTCTAAATATATCCTGAGCACTTTGCTTTGAAAATAAACTCCAATGAGAAAGAGCACAATTAATACCCCATTTAGATCTTTAACATGCAAATACTATATATTTTGGCTCTCTAAAGTAATGGAGTCAGGATCATTTTATAGTTGAAACATGTGAGAAACATTTGACACTTGTAATCAAGGCTTCAGAGATGCCTGTGTGCGTTATTTTAAATACTTTCTGCATCTGTGATCATTTCTACTTCTCTATAGACATGAAACTTTCCTACCTATCATTCCTTCTGTCAACACACACACACACACACACACACACACACACACACACGCACGCACACACTATATCACCCAAAGTAAATAGGATGATCAATTAAGCAAAATAACTGTTCAATTAAATACAAAAAATCAATCAACTTGTTAAAT
Source organism: Neomonachus schauinslandi (assembly GCF_002201575.2). Lineage (NCBI taxonomy): Eukaryota > Metazoa > Chordata > Mammalia > Carnivora > Phocidae > Neomonachus > Neomonachus schauinslandi. The sequence continues at coordinate 120,899,726 of NC_058406.1, read as the reverse complement.
TGATCATTACACTTATTTCAAGATATTCCACCATATCTTTAGCATCAAGTCATTTCAGTCAATTAGAATGATCAGTGAAAGAGGAGAAAAAAATGTTTGCCCATATGTCAAGAATCCTATGTAATAGTGACTGGGGATTTTGTTGGTTTTTTAGCAAGATGTTCCTAAATAACTCCAAAACCCCTTATTGATATAAATGGGACCATTGTTTTCTTCAAGGGAATTTTTTTTTTTTAGTGAGAAAGTTGGCAAGGAAAAGAGATCTTTATGTTACCTGAAATATTCTTAAGTATACTAAAATGGGCACCTTGTTTACACACATCATTGCACATTTTCCTCATTATTTCATTTAGCCGTTCTCGTGACTTTGCTTCTCACTACAACATTTTAAGGTGAGTGTACATACATCACACATACAAATATCCTCTCAGCATACAAAACAAGGTCATCTGAAACAAATATGGAATTCATAGCTATGTGTTCTTTTCAAATGATATTTGCAAATGGTCGCACTACACATCTGCAATTTGCTCCAAATAAATTTAAGATTATAGCATTACCTTTTTAAACCTGCAGATTCTTCTTTCTGTAAGCGTTGGCTCCAGCAAATCTCAGCTATTCTTATTACAGCCCTTTCTCACATGCTCCCAAGTGAGGAACGATTTGCAAAGCTTTTTGGCAAGGCGTGTTGTTAAAGCTGAGCTCTTCATCTGATAAACATTTTCACTATAATACAGTGTTTTTTATTTTTATCTTTTGTTTTAAATAACTGACCAAATTCTAAGCTATAAAAAGGGGGAAAAAAGCCAAAGATGATTATTATCTTCACCAAAGTAGTCACCATAATATTGTTCAAATAATAAATTTCCTTTCTTGCTTCCATACAAGTGATCTAGCTAACATTTTTGTATGATTGACTATCATATAACCTTTACAGTTTTGTATACAAAGGGCATGCAGTGATGTGGGAATGTTCTAATAACATGCTTGGGAACAAAAGGATTGAATACCAAATTATATAAAATTTGTAATGTAAATTTTTATAAGAAGCAAAATCCTCCAGAAAAAAAAAAAAAAGACTGGAAGGAAATATTCTAAAATATATCCAGTAGTTGCCTATGGTTGTTAGGATTGTAGAAAACTTATTTTCTTACTATACATTTTTCCTATTTTTCCAGATTTTACACTATGGGTTAAAAAAAAGAAAAAAATAATTACAAATGTGTTTATCTTTGAACAAAAAGGACTCAGGGAAAAACTTTTAAAATGTTACTTCTCTGGTGAAGACAAGGGAGACATAAATTTTTTTTTAAAGACATAAAAAATTTTTTTCTTAACAGAGTCAAATGATTTGAGTAGAGATTAGATAATTTGTGTGATTTAGAGTCTCTCAGAGTAAATTCCTAATTATAAGGAAAATTGTATTAACCACATACTACCTAGAGAGAGTGTGTTGATATTTTAGAGTTCTTGTCGGATAGTGCCATTATTATCCTGTGATAGTTTTGTTTTTTTCATGTGGATTTTTAAGGTAGCATTTAACCAAAGAATTTATTTATTTATGTCACAAATAAAAAATGACATAAAGCTAAAGATAATTTTAAAAATACCAAAGTCCTTTCCAGATATATATTTTTAAAAATTCCTTTAGCTGGCCAGCAGAATTCTCTCTTCCTTGAATTACATTCTACAGTTTTCTAATTTTGAGGTATCATCCATGTATTTGGTAAGCAAATTGTTAAGGGATTTTTGTTCAAGTAGAGATAATAGTATTTCAGGTTTTAATATGATTAGCAATTCTTTTGGTATTACTTTCATTAAAAGAAATCAAGGCTTTTCACCAATTTAATTTTTTTACAGAAAAAAAGTTTTATAAATCTTCCTCATACATACTTCTTGATTCTTTTACATAGACTAAAATGGAATTTCCAAAGCATGTTAAGTATTGATTATATTGTTTAAAGGCATACATAATAATTTAAAACTCTTTTCCAAAATTGTCTGCAGAAAATAGATGAAACATAGGGAGAAAAGGCAAGTAACAACGTTCTGGGGTTCTGTTGTACAGTGTGTACTCAGCAATTTTAAAATACTAATTTGTACCATTTAATGGTAAAGAAATATTTCTTTTTCCTCCTTTGCCTAAAGGTCATCTATAATTGAGGACAAGTTAGCAAGAGTCCAGAGGCTCAGTGTGGCTTTGATCTAGGTGTCCAGCCTTTCTAAGTGCAAATCATTCTGGGCAGAATGGGAGGAGTCACATCAATGAATTGGTTGCCTTATTAAAGGTTATCAAGATCCCCTCTTCCCTCTTCCCTAGCCTCCTCCCTCTGCCCACTCTTTGTGAGCACCTCTGCATTTCTGTAGCACTTTGACTTTGTCTTGCAGAAATTGTATTCAGATATAAAACCAAGCCTTAACCCTGTTCTTCTTTTTTGTACCCGGTTACCCCGATTTCACTCTGAGATTCGTGTCATGTGTTTTCATCTCTGACCACCTTTATCAAATCATTTAAAAATATATATAGCACATGTTATTTGAGTTGGGATAAGCAGAACATTCTCATTCTCAAAAAGGAGTATGATATCATTTGTGATTCATTATAATGCTTTCATTCAAGATTTAGAGCAGTAACATTGATACTATAGATTTTCTTTTGAAATAAAAAGAATAGCACTAAATATTCCAAATTAGAATATATCCTGGCAAATGTTAAGCAGATACATGTAGAACCTAGGTACATTTATGGACTTCTTTGGTAATATTTTTATTATGTTTTTACCTACAAAAATTTAATAAAAACAGGAAGAAGATTAAAATTATTCTAAATAGCCTTTTACCAATTATTTAGACTGCCTTGTACAATTTGAAAACTTGGCAGTAATTTTATCAAACATCTTATAAATCATTGTCAGAGTAATGTTAAACAGTCATTTTGAATTACACTATAACCAATTATTTTTATAATCAAATATTTCATCAATTATAAAATGCATTATAAGTGAGCTATTTCCAAAGGCAGTGCTTCTTGTAGGTGCTTTTGCCTGGCCAACTTGTGGTCACAAAATTTTGTACTTTTTTCTATTAAACAAAAGTCCTTTTTCATTGGAGCATTGATAGTTTTAGTTTCAATTCCCATACTATTTAATCAGCTAAACATATTTACAAAATAACTTAAAATATTGTTCTGAAGTTAAAGAGATGATGATGATAGCTATACATTTCTTTCTAGTCATGTCTTAAAGTTATAGGGCAAATTCTTTTGGAAAGGAATAAATCCTTGTGACAAATAGTTACAGATACTTCCATTTATTTCTTCAGTCATTCAATCATCTTAAAGAGGTTAGTGCAGATAGATACACTAAATTTTGCATTTAAAATGACTATAGAATTTTTGTGGTATAAAGTGAGTTTACTATTGCCTACTAAAATGACAATATGTATTTTTTATATTAATACCTTTCTTTTGGGATGATTCCATTTCATTTAACACACTGTTTCTGCAGTGTGTTTTAATAATAACAAACCTCTAATTGCTCATATGTCTGTACTATGTGCTTAAGATAAAATACAGTTTAATGTAACATTATGTGTCAACTATACTTCAATGAAAAAAGCTAAAATATAGCTGAGTATATGTTGAATAGATTTAGTTTATAGGTTTATAATTTTGCACTATTTACTTACTACCAACGTGAATATTTTTATAACATGTGCTATGATCACTTTTGTAGTAACATCATGAAACATCAAAATAAATTTATTACCTTTAATCAGTTATGTAAAAGCAAACGTCAGGGTATATAGAAAATAATTATATTTATAAAGGACTCTGTACATTATTATATTTATATATAATTTTTGTTCCTAACATTTTGAATAACAAATTTGTTAGAATTTAAAAAATCTATCAACATAAAAACATCTATTTACTGTTTAAATCATGGCAGGACTATTTTCTAGAGCATTTTATCTTAAAATTGAACACAATATTGCTATTGAATAATATCAAATTTAATAATTGAAAATAAGTTTCCATTTTGAAAAATTCCTGGCACTTTTCTGTTTTCTAATAAAATACTATTTCATTTTTGTGGCACGATAATTAATCACCTTTGCCCATGTAGCCTGATCATATGTTATATCAGATAGTCTTACCACTTGCTTTCCTGTAAATATCCAATTCTAATGTTAACAAATAGAAAAAGCTTTTGAGTGTGATACTTTATTCTCTAGAAAAATTATTCTTGGTTTTGTCTGAATGTCATTTATAAAGCAAGAGGTGGTTCTTTTTCCAAACATGTGATCAATAAGTGTCCATTTTCATATCATTGTTAGTAATAGACGCAATCTCATTTAGGAGCAAGGCCATTTTAACATAAGTGTATTCTAGTATAAAAAGAAGCTTGTCACACTCCGCCCTAATAGTGAAGGATTTCAGTTCCCCTTTATGCAGACATTTGCACCTAGTATTTTCCAATTCTGTAATGCAAACATTCACGGAGAGGTTAAATACAATGTTGGCTTTGCAATATGTATGCAGAAGAGCTGCACGCATTTTGCACAGGCTTCATTGAATTTAACCCTGGGTCAACAGACATGTTTAAATGTGGACTTGGACATAAATGGTGTCTACAAAAAGAAAGTAAATGAGTGTGAAGTTTTTCTAAAATGTCACAACTGATAATAAGAACAAGATCTCAAAGCGGGGGAAAATAAAAGGTGGGGACTGATGTTCCAAAATCACTTAGTTGAACATGTATTTCATCTTTTTAATTTGGTTACTATACCAAATCACAAGTGGCCAAACTGGAGTTACAACTATCCACTAACATTTTCTTTCCTACGTTCCTGATACGTTCTCTCACTTTCCAACTCTTCTATTTCCAGGCAGTTGTACCATATGAAACTGACAGCAATTGTTCTGATTCATGGTTTAGGAGGAGTAGCTGATTAATCCCATGTCAGCAGTCTTGACCCTATGTGGAAAATAGAACCTCAGACGGCCCACTCAACAATATATCAGGGAGTAGAGTGGTGTGGCTTGCCTTGCTCTCAAGTGTAATGAAAGTTTAGGGCAATACGGAACAGTGATTTGATACCCCCACCCCAACCCTTTTAACCTACGTTTCAAAAGAACATTCTGGCGTGGGGTGGCAATGTAATGAGGGGAGGGAGTGAACAATTAAGATTCTGAGACAAAATCTTATGTTTCCAAATATTTCATTTGCGTTTTCCATGAAATGATTTGGAACATGTTCTTTCCTTAAGCATAATTATTGATTAAAAAAAAATTAACTGGTCGTATGTGTTTATTTTAAACCTTTAAATTTTCAACCTTGGCAATTTTTTTTTCCTCTTTAATGACTATAGAATGCCCTTCCACCTTTTATGCAGAGATATAATTGTACTTATTATAAAACCATTGTAAATAACTCTAAATTTTAGAATCACGTGTAATATGATATGCTCAGTTTTCAAGAAAAATGTACGTGTCATATTTTAAAAACACAAAAGCCAAGCTTTGAGGAACCCATTTAGTGTTTAAGATCACCTTTTTTTCACAAAAGCCCTAACCTGGGCATGTATTTCTGCTACGAACTAGGAGAAAACCTTAGTACTCTGTATTATGTTCTTGGAACTTATGATTAAAATAAAGGGATAAAGTGGAATTACATCTTTTTTAAAGGGGACCACATGCATGAAGGCACTAATGTGTGAATTTTATTTACAACTATAAAGCAGATTGAAATGCCAAAGCAACTTGAAAATCTGTCAAATAATGCTAAATCTTAAAGCACACGGCGCTGTAAATGGTGGTCACACAGTACAAGTTGGATTTCAGTATTGGAAGCCATGCACAACTAGTAAGAGAAAAGAAAAAAAAAACCCACAACTACCTAGCATAACTAGATAAAGCTGAAATGTGCTGAAATCTTCCCGTGCAAACTGCATAATAGCACTTCCAACGGCCCCTTTCTGTCACCCACCGTAACCATCAAGCCCGGATTCTGCAGCAGTTAGGTGAACGGCCGCAGAGCTCTTATGCATAGAATTCTGAGGAACAACACATCCGTACGATTTTTCCTTGGACAATAATAAACAGTCATTTTGGGTGCATTTAGATTTTTCCTAAATAAATTTGAAACGAATTATGCAAGATTTTCTTCGGCATCTTCCTAAAGCGAAGGTTTTATTTTGACCGGATCCTTCACTATGAACGTGCAGCCCTTTGATCAAATAACATTTGCATTTCTGTATGGGGTAGGGTTTTATGTTCTTTTCATACATACTGTCTACTACGTGTATCCTGTTGGTTTATGCTAGTCACTATTTAAAACACTAGGTACCAAGTGTTGCCTTGTGAACAGAATCCATATGTATAAGCAGAAGACAATAGAATAGTGCAATTTAAAATTCAAAATTAATAGGTCTTTTGAATGAGACATATTTTTAGTGTGGTTATTTTAAATATTCTATGTTCCAACACAAAATGCAATAGTTTGGTTTTTCAACGCTGTGTCTTCAGATTAGCCCTGTCTCATATATTTAAAAGCAACAACAACAAAATGAAATGTTTCTCAAGGCTTTTCTTTCAGAGCCAAGCCCTCTGCACATACCGTCAAGGTGGGTAGAATTAAAAAATAATAATAAAATAAACCATAGATTACATTATGTTGTCCAAAGAGTGCTTAAACATGAGGTTCTGGTTTTGTGAAAAAGTGTCTTTTGAGGGATCAGCAAGCACCTGCATTGTCTACAGAAATGGAAAGAATTTGTAAGTGCATGTGTGTGAAGTGATCTTTATCTTCACCAGTTTTTTTTTTTTTTTAAAGAAGGAAACATTTTTTTTTTCTTTGCTGCAAGGAGAAATGTTCTTCTACCTTCCCTCAAAAATCTAGTAGGAAACAATTTTCCCTTTTTCTTTGGTTTCGAAGGCATCTTTCCATAAAGAAATAGCAAAACCCTGTCTGCTTCATTTAACCACGTGTGGCTATTAAAACTGCGTGGATCTCAAAGGCATACAAACACCTTGTCAATAAAGTAGTAAATTAAACAACTGGCATTAAAAAAAATCTTCCAGCTAATTTTCTCATTAGCAGCCAACTATTTTGGGTGCTTTCAGGCTTAGAGCTTTAACATTTGGTAAAATTTAAATAATACAGGCTTTGGGTTTATGGAGAAGTATAACAGACATTGAGTGAACTCATTCATTTTGTCATTTTTCAGAATATTTCAATTTAACTTAGTTTCTCTTAAAAGAACAACAGCTTTATTTACTAGGTTTCACATAGCACATTCTTCTCAAAAATATGATTTAAGTTTGCGTTTTGAAGCACTGTGATAGCATTCATCAAAAATAAAAGCTAAGCAGAATACAAATTACATCTCTCTCAATCAGAGAGAGTTTAGGCTCTAATGTCAAGAATATATTATTGGAGGAGAGCCTTTTTGTGTCTTCACTAATCGGATGGTTCTTTCTGCTTTTCCTCAGCTACTGAGCGAGGCAGCATGTAGTATCTACGAAGAAGCTTGATGTTTCTTAGATAATATGGTTTGGAAGATGCTGTTTGCAAGCTTATTTGCTTCTGTGTTGTGTTCATAAGCAGGAGAATATAATTCATTTCTGCATATCTGCTAGACTGGACAAATCAAGGTGACAATCCGTGGTTAGCTCTGTCAGGCCCTTTGTCCTACTGCTTCTGTGAATGGAAGTACAATGGAAGCAAAGTGGAATATATGAGTCCAGCTGCCTTGTTGTGACAGCCCAGTCCCCCCATTGCAGTGTGTCAGCTCATGTTTGTGTACCCGTAGCCAATCCATAAGATGACAATGCAAACTGTGTGAAGCGTCTTCTATAAGATAACAAATCATGTCGGGGGTTGAGGTACAGGAGGAGAGGAAAAGGGGAGGTTGGACACATGTTTTAGAAAAATCATGACCTGTAAAAGGTTATATTTTTGGTACAGTGATTACATTCAAATGCAAGGCCCCTATCCCAATTCTGGCTTGTGTCTCAAAGACGCAGGTAGGCGCTTACACTTCAATCTGTCATACCACTGCTCTGTGCAAGGTTCTGCATTAACGTTGCTTTTAGGGCTGTTTATATTTCATTTACGCATGCAATTAATCATCTTTACCGTGTTGATGCTATGGCATCGGCACTGTGACTTAATTAAATCTGAAACTACAGTACAGTAAATATAGGCTTCCAACTAGCCAGTCCAGATTAAATGCTGTGGTCCGCTTCCTACCCATGGTGTTTTCCAATTTAAGTGTTCATTTGAAAGGTTACATTTCAGGCTGAAATCAGTGTTGGTTTGTTTTGTTTTGTTTTTACCTTGACTGTTGCTAAGCTAGAATAGCTCTCTTTCAATGAGTCCTTTATTCCTATCTATTGTCTCTATTCTTAGTGTATAAGTACAATGCCATCTGTGTTTATTACATCACCTTTAATATTTATCTGATGAGATGCTTAATATTCTTTAAGGAATGTTTATACCCCCTTAAAACATCACCTCTGCTACATCAGCCCGGAGCTGCTTTAAAAGGTCTCGCCTCCATTTTGTGTCAGGCCGGTAATCAAGCAATTAGCCCACAGAATGGAGGTTCTCAGCTCGGCTCTAGGTACCGGCTCTCAGATGGGTGGTTTTACCCGTTTGAAAGCTCAGGCAGAACGGTTTACTGTTGATCTTGTTAAGTTGGCCCCTGAAGAATGGTCTTATGATGTCAAATAAGTGACTCTTGCTTAGAAGAAGCCTTAGTTGCTTGAGACCTTGATGGTGTTATCACTAGAGAATTATCCCACCTGCAAGACGTGCGTGTCTCTGCTCTTCTTACTTGATAGAGGGAACATTTAAACCATTTATTCACGAATTCCAATGGTAAAGGGCCAAGCTCTAAAACACTGCTAACTTAATTTCTTTAAATGTTTATATATTATGTATTATAGTCTTCTTCAGACAGTTCATAACATGTCTAGCAAGGTATCTGACCAGAAAGGCAGTCACTGTCCTATCATATATACAATACAGGGTTTGAATGCTAGCAAATTTGTCATCCGTAAAGTGCAGCAAAGGACTTGTGTGTAAAAAGCACAAGCCCCCCGCCCCCTTTTTTTAATGCAGTGCTGCCTTGTCTGCACTTTTTGAAATTGCATATTTATCAGTTCATGAATTATTTATGAGATTGGAAAAGTGGGGGGGTGGCTAGAGGATGAGGAAGAAGAGCATACAAAAAAAAATGTATGCTTGAAATACTTGGGATAGGAGATGCTTTTAATGTGCATGCCAGCAGTTCTGCTCAAGGATAGCTGTATTTTGATTTTTTTTCTGTATGTCATGTTTAGATTCAGTGTTGTATATTTTAGTATTTAAAAATTGTTATGCTGGGGTGGCTACTTTTTTCTGGGTAAATTCAGGAAAGTGTGGTTTGTTTAAAATTAGGTGAAATAGGGACTAAAATGAACAGAGCATTTCAAAAACTTTTCAAGTGGAGAGTATTTAATAAATTTTAATCTTTTGTCTGCCAGCCTCTATTGTCAAGAAAGAGCTGACAGATTGAGGATTAATGAAATGTTTCATAAATTAGAAATGAAACTATCAGCAGAATGTCCAAAGTAGGACTCAAACATTGCTCGGACAAGAGCTTTGGGCCGGTAGAATAGTCCATTCTTAAATCCAATCCCTTTTCAATCAATGGGGCCAAAATAAACCTCTCATATCCACTGGCTGGAAACGTATCCTCACCTTTTTTCATTAAATAAATCAATGTTGTCTACACATTTTTAACATGTTGGTATTTTCCACTTTTTTTTTCTCAAAAGCAAACTAAAAACAAAAGGAACAAGAAAAAAACCTCAGAAGTGACTCTAAAACCAGGAAACTCAATGTGAAGAGTTTTGTTACAGAGTATAAACATTTAACAGGTAGAATAACATCAAATATAACGTGCGATTGCAAATCTTCTATTTCCAGAACACTTCACGGGGGTCCATGTGTACTGGGGTGGGAGGTGTGGCTGTATCGGGACAGGAAGGGATGGCTGTATTTAGGATCATGCTGTAACTTCCTATTATATTCCGCAATATAACATCATGATGAGTCAGTCCCCAATCCCGAAAACTAACCCTCCCTGCTGAAGATATATGAATAGTATAATATTAAGTTCTAAAAACACTGCTTTCCTATTCTTCATTCCCACAGAATTTTTTATATAAAGCATGCAACACAGGAAACGTGTTAGCCTAAAATAAATAGAGAACATGTGACGTGTTGAGCCCCGAAGATATGCTATGCTAAAAAGAAAAATATTTTGAATGTGTGTTACGTGACAAACTCTCCAGTTGGGGTTCAGAGAATCCTTATTTAGGTATTAGCAGGTTAACGTTGAAACAAGAGGCCTTTAAATTCTTTCTCTTACCATTCTGGTCGTTCAGATTTCCGCATGGTTGTTCCTGAACACTCACCTGAAATACCTTTCCTCCTATCGGCCGGAGATATATAATTTGAAAGTGGGCTAGGAGAGTGTATAAAAATGTTTAGCCTAATCACTCCCTAATGACAGCGACTTATGTCCTTAGTGCAGTCGATTTGTTTCCTGGGTTTTAAAAGTAGATTATTTCCATGGTGCAGGCTTAGTGTAAGCTGTTGAGAAACTACAAGCACTGCACTTCAGCCTGAGTTTGGGACGTTCGCCAAGGGTAATCTGATTAAAAGGGCATTTTTTACAACACTGTGCTGCTTTGAAAATTCTGTGCAGCCCGATAGAGTGGGGGCCAAAAATTGCTTTTGGAAGATGAGTTTTCTTGAACAAAATTAAAAGCCTGATGATTCTCTTCAACCTAAGTGCAATGGATAAACAGAAGTCCTTGGTATCACATCTGTTACCCACCACAAGTCATTCCATGATCTGTTTAATGCAGCTGTTTCGCTGGTTTTGCTTTTAGCCACATGGAACTTCTGACACATGCACCACCCTTTAGCCTGGTTCCCTGGAGAAGTATGAAAAAAGAAGTTTCTGGCTCTAGTTTTGTGATTGTGTGACCCGCACTGCAGTCTGCATTAAGTAACCGTTATGGTTACCTGAAAGTTTAGCAGCTCTAAGTTGTTAAAAACTAATCATCATATCTCAAATCTTGTGTGTCTTTTAAAAGATGGAATATAATACTAGTTAAATATGTCATGTTTGCACACATCAGAATGCACTCAAAAGAACCTTTCTTGCATCGCTTATTTTTTTGAAGTATTTTCGTATTCTTCCATGGGATCTAAACAGGCAGGTAAGATAGATAACTGAATCTGTTCCCATTTTCCAAACATCCCTAGAGTAGGATGAATAGTAAATTCATGTGAGAATCCATCCCTTTAAATAGCATAGGGCAGTTTGTATACATAGCCTACAGATGAGTGTTTGGTTTCTGTTCCTTCTTTAAACTCGCTCTGCTAATGGAACTTGTTGGCATTTCGTCTTTGTTGGAGTGGCCTTTACCAGTTTCCTGCTTTTCTCTCCCCAAATCAAAGCTCTTCAAAATAACTGAAATGTTAACGAGATGCCATGACACAGTTCTGAACAGAAAAATAAAATACATTTTAATTCCATGTACGATTGGTTCAGCAAATGTGCCAAGCACCGTGTCCGTGCTATATAGGAATCGATTCCTGCCCACAAGCTGATCATGCTCTACTAAGGGAGAGATAGTATGATGCAAAAGCGGTAAGCATTCTATTTAATCCAGACACCAATTGCCGAGAGACCAGAGAGGAGGGAACGGTATTACTTCTTGAAAGAGATTGGCATTAGTGAACTATAGTTTTAAAAAAAAAAGTATTCCTTTCAAGAGTGGAATGTTTATAATCCCCAAGTTTTCCTATCACAATATTAGCTAATGTCAATAAAAAGACGTAGGCAATTTCGTGTACATACTTCATAACATTAAGATCTCTAATTGTCTGGCAAAAGCTTACCTACATTTTAGTGGTATCCTAAAACGTTGGATTCTTCTACATTGCATGTTTCTAAATTCTGCAGTCTGCATTTTCATGGAAATAAATCCCTGCGCATGTTGTTCTCAGTAAATATAAAAAATGGTGGCATTTCTTAAAATACACTTTCTAACTTTTGGTAACATGGAGAGAATGTGCTGAAAACAACTTGAGTCAAAATAGAAACCCAGAGACACTGCAAATTGAATTAGGCCTTCCCCCACGACAAACATCTAGTGCATTTCTTTGTTAAAGATGACAGTTTTTCTTGTGAGCCATCTTTAACTTCCTGGGAACATCGCTATAGAACAGTTTAGGAGTGTGTGCTATGGTAAAGATGGGTCAATGCTAAAATATGGTGTTTCCAAAGAAACTCTTTGCAGTTATTAGTTCATGTTCCAGGAAAGCAGTGCTGTCACTTCAGAGCAAAATTCCCATCTGTGCCAACAGAGTTGTCCTTATGGATTCAGAGAGCATTTTATGGTCTTTCTTCCCCCTGCAGAATAGAAAAGGGTAATTTGACTCAGGCGCATTAATATGAATGGCTTGGAGTTATATGATTGAAGATTTTTTAATACTAGCACTAACGTCAGCGTGTAAGGTAGAAACAGTGCTTCAGGGTGCCAACGAGCCAAAGTACATATTCCTGTGACCAGAGAGACAAAGAGAAATCATTTTATTCTGTAGAGGCATAGGTAAGAACGAAGAGGTGTTTTCCTGCTTTCTCTGTATCTGGCATGTTATTTCAGAAGCAGTCCTTTGAAACCTTCTAGGAACAATTGGCCATGAGAGGTCATAGCTCTACTTATCTGCCTGTATAACCCTTTTGTAGTACCAGTAATGTTTGTTAACCAATTTTACCTTTTGAAGTTCAGTGGTAGATTTGTGGGTTTTTTTGTTTGTTTTTGTTTTTGTTTTTTTTTCTTCAATTTTAGGTTTTGGATATCTCTTTAAGATTTTTGAATTTTGTGCCACTTAAAATGAGATATTCATGTCAGGGAGATGTCCTGCTGTTCTAGGAAAGGGAGGGGGACACCATTAAAAAAAAAAAATCTTGATAATCAAGGCCACCTGTGATCCTCCGCTGCTTTCTGGAGCACAAAGGCACGGAGGAAAGCTGTTCTCCAAACCAAAGCAAAATTTCTGTGATCCACAAGACACTTCAGCCTCTTCCTACTAAGAAAGAAAGAAAATCATACTACAGCAGGATCAGCTGCTCTCTGTTCCTTCTTTAAAAAAAAAAAAATCGAGGTGGTTGCTATTTAACACAAAGCCCTGTGACCTTAGTACCGTGGCTGCTTTGAAACACCGAACTATTTAATGATGCAAATTACAAACAGAGGGAAAACATCAGAAGAGTCTGTCTGGAAATTAGCTTGTTGGACTGAAAATTAGCTAGCTTAATCGAACTTGCAGGACTCAGATTTTCTCTGCGGAAGCCTGGCTTGGAGCTTTGGTCCATTTGCATTGTCTCACTACTCAGTAGAACCCTTGGAATTGTTGAAAATTAGAGACAAGACAAATCTATCTTCTATTTACATGGTTGAAATGACCAAACGACCTCTTGGATTTTTAGTAAGGGCCTTACGTTTTCCAAAGAAACATGGCATCAGATGCTTGCAAAAAGCCAACCTAGAAAAATCAAATTATGACTACATTTCAATAATTCCTAAAATGCTGAGTCAAATTGTTTTTTCATTCTGAAGAACTAGGATAAATCATATATGTGTTGATACATAATTGCATTTTTCTTTGGTGTGAAGACATGGTAACAACATGACCCAATTCATGCAGAGAGAATCCTTGTAAACATCGAATCTAGTCAAAGACTTCAAAGACATGCTTAAAACATAGGACTATGTTTGAGGCTTATGAATAATTCCAAAGGTCAAAAAATTGTACCATGTAGAGATAACAGCATCAGGTCATGAAGATCTATATTAAGAACATCAGTTCTTAAATTAAGGGAAGGACTCAACAACTTTAAAATCATAATTTTATTTTCTAAGAGCTATTTTTTGGAACAGCCTCAGAAATATCTGTGCTTTCATATATTTTTTTTGAGAGATGGAATGACCATTTTTCTTATAATACCAAAGAAGAAAACATCCGAAACCATTTGCAAAGCAGATCTGCTTCGTGTCCAGCCTAGCAATCAAATGTTTCTGTCTGATTGAAAAAAATAACATATATAAATGATGACAACCTGTACAGTGTATCCTTTATTTAAAAAAAATAATCTCTAAGTGGTAAAGTATAACTCATTATAAAGTAACCTCATATCTCCCCCTCCAAAAGAAAACTGTAAGTTTAACTTGAGAAATGTTGTAGTTCGGAATATAGTTGGAAGCAATATAACACCACAGAGGCAGTGAAATTTACTGGTATCATAATAAAATAATTGATGACTTTAGGCAGAATTCATCAAAAAGAAATGATAAATATTTTTATCATTTTTCTATTTTAAAAAGTAAAATATGTCATTATTTGTTATTTATAGACTTTAAATTTTAATGAAAACCTCTGATAATAGTTTCTGAATTTCTATTGAGGCTACTGACAGTTCATAAATATGTCAAATTTAGTTATTAGGAACATATTGTAATTCCTAACTTTTTATAGGATGGGTAACTTATTATCTTTGCAACTATTGTAAAACAGCTGAGGTTATTTGAAAACTCGGTCCCTGCTAAATGTTTTAAATTGGATGTTTCAGTGAAGAAATAGCCTAGAGGCTTTCCCAGAATGCCAGTATCAATAGCACCAGGTAGCCAATGTATTTAATTGTGATATTTTAGTCTATCTTAGCTAAAGTAACGGAATTCTATTTCTAAGCAGTTTTTGCAAACTAAACAATGGATATTATTGGTTAATATTTTGGCAAGTGTTGAATAAAATTTATTAGCTATTTTTAAATGCTTATAAAATCTTATTTTACAAATTAATGCACAAATCTTACCTGCAAAAAATAATGCTATCAACATCTGCAGTCTGCATGTAACTAGCACTTAATATTTTGAGTTATTTATTACTTGGGTGTCTTTAAAGTGATAGAAAGACAAAAGAGCAGTGGTCCTCAAAGAAAAAAAGACTGCAACTGGTTTATTAAGTCTGAATTTCTTTGATGTGTACAATCTACTGTTTGTTGATTGCATACATCCATGGTTTCTGGTTTCATTCTCTTATAACTGTGACAAACACCCAATACAAAAAACTGTTATTTAAATAAGATAATTCTTTATGTCACTGTGAAAATACATTCAGGGGATGATAAAGTGTCTTCTCTTTCATTACCATTTAGGGTCAATTTTTGCAGTGCTACTCAAATTTGGGTGCTTGGTCCTAAATAACTCTCATTTTGTAATCTGAACAATTTTCTGAAAATATTTCACCTCCAGAAGGAAATTACCCAAGATCCTTTGCCTTCACCTTCCCCACTGCCTCTCCTTTGCTCTCCCTCTCCAATTTTCTAAATAGGTGAATACATTATCACAGCACCTGACTCACTGTTTAAATCCATTGCCCTCATCTAACTATTCTAATCCATCAGCCTTAAATTTTATCATCCCTGGGGAATCCTTAGGCTGATAACATAGTGGTCATGCCAACAGAGGGACTATAAGGCATACAGCCATTCTCTTTTATTCTATGAGATATGGTTCACACTGTGAAATTCACATTGGTTCAGACATTTTTGTTATTATTCTATTTGGTTGGCCTTGATTCTTCAGCATTTGGTGAGCGAAGCCCCCCTCTCCCCCCATGAGCTAAAAGCACAGAATATGTTTAGTGACTAAGCTAATTCTGAAGCCTAACTTGTTTACACAGAGAACGAGTTACAATAGCACATATATAATACCTATTATGATGCATTTAGACTGTATTAGTATATGTGTATATATATGCTACTGTGGGTGGCACGTAATTTTATTTAGTTCATGTTATTTCAAAAAAAGGTCTCGCGTGCATTGAAACTGCAAATGGCTTTTAGGCAGAGTATGTATACATTTTACAATGGGGAAAAAAGCTTTCCTTACAAGATCATAATAGAGGTTAACTTTTAGCGTTCATGTTGATAGATTCCGAGTGAATCATCCCCAGCAAGTGGGAGCTGAGGGGAAGGGGTCAGGACGCCCTCCCTCCCTGTGTGCGCGGAGCTGCGGCGGCCCTGCGTGGGGCTGTGGGGCTGTGGAGCGTCTCTGCAGCGCAAGCACATCCATCCTGAGCCCTGGCTGTGAACAGCTCCTCCGTGGAGAAATAGCTGGGGACCGTGCCGTCCTCTTTTCCTCCTCCTACCCTCCATCCCCTGGCACCTGTTCACAGCACTCTCAGCTCTGGATGTGAGCTGCGAAGTCTGACATTCTTGCAGCAGAGCCTGCGGGAAGAAACAATACTGGGTGCGTGTGCGGGGTGGGAGGGCCCAGGAGATCCGAGGGAAAGATGGGGTGGCAGAGAGGCACAGGCAAGAAGGGAGACGGGGCGCGGGTGAGGCTTATCTCTTCCCCCTAGATCCCCCCTTGATCTCAAGGCCGAGAATAGAACCGCCTATTAATAAAAGCAAATCCTATTTAAACACATTGCCTCCTCCACCGACTGGGACTATGGGTTTCAGGTATCAGACTCCACTTATCATCGCCTTAGGTGGATTTCAAAGGCCAGGAGCCCGCCAACATTTTTTTTTTTTTCCCCTTACAGAACTGCCTTTTCTAGAAAGCTTCCACGTGTTTACTTATTCTACCACCACCAACAGGTCATTTGTGTTTCTGGCATACTATGGTCATTACATAAGAGTAAATATTATTAACAACAAGAATAGGAATTCAGAATTACTTGCCCACATGTAAAATTAATGCTTTCCTTCCCGCAGGGACAATGAGAGCTTGAGACGCTTATATAAAAAGTGCCAAAAATTGTACAAACTAAGCATTACTGCGATTAGCATCCTCTTGATTTTAAAAAATAAACATGGAAAAGTAATTAGCAAAGAAAATACTGCTTACTTATAGATAGATGACACTTCAGTCAAATAAATTCTGTAGATTCTAAACTTTTAACTTTTCATCATGTGATCTCCCAAGCAATAGTTCTCACTGAGCATTTTCTCCTTTTCCCAGTGAAGGCATCGCTCAGACTAATTCAGCGGCAGCGAATGCATTGAGTGTACACTTACACCCTTCATAAAAAAGATCTGATGGGAGGCAGACAGCCAGAGAGAACTTCACGGATTTGGCAAAGGCAAGGACATATCTTAACCTATCCCAAATTCTCATTTTGAACATGTAAAATTTCAGTCACTTGAAAAAAAAATAAATTTAATTATGTGTAGCTCAGTACTTTCTTCACAGTACTGGTACTAGAAATAGTTTAAGAACAAACTGTTCTGGGTTTTATTTTTACTGGATCTGTAGGTAAGACTGCCAAAACTGTCACTTAAAAAATGTTGTTTGCAACCAGATTTTGGAGTCCTCGTTTCTGGTTCAGAACTTTGAAAATAGCAGCCAAATGTTTGGATACTTGTTCAGTTGTGGAGATAGAAATTCCAGGACAGTCCAAAGCATTCCTATCTCTAAATGGAAATAATAATAATAATAATTATTATTATTATTATAAAGAGAAAGGAGGGGAGAAAGGCAGGAAGGAAGGTGAAAAAGCAACCTAATAAGAAAAGTTATAAACAGCCGGTTTTGACCTACTTTGGAACTTTCCCTTTCTACCAGACTATATTTTCAAAGATAGAGTCAGCTTCCTCACAGAGTAACATGATTATTCTTTCATGGCACCTTAGAATTCCAGAAAGAAAAGACCTCTGGGGTCACCTTGACATCTCCTGCCCCTGCAGGCTGGAGCCGGGCCCTCATGGATTGCGCCGTGTGATGCATTACGGCAGGTTCAGATGTTAATGTGGCTCTCATGATTAGAAGGGGAGAAAAGATTTCTTTTATAAACGAGGTTTCGCAGCGACCATTTCCAAATTACTCAGCCACAGGCCCCGGTTCTACCTTCCTCCAGCTCTTGTCTCCCTCCCACTGCAAACAAAAGGAACAGTACTCTGAACATTTTTTGTTGTTCTCTGGGTTGCTCTGGTTGGGCAAAGATCATCATGCTCTGATTTAGTGTTTTCAAGTAAGTGTGCCCTCTGCTGCAGCAGTCTATTGAGAGACAACACAGCCCAAGCGGGAGAGTTCAGCATGGCCACTAATAAAACACAAGCGCGGCTTTGTCAGGCCACGAGTGATTACTTGAACAAGTGCCAACGAAGAAACCAAACATTAGAGCTCAGCGCTTCAGACCCTCAAGACAAAGGGCCAATTGACTTTCCTCATTAGTTTTTGTGCCAAACATGTAAACACAGTTTCCTCTCTATCTTTGATGCTCAAAACATGCCAGCTTGTTAACATCTTGGGTGGTACTGTGGTTTATGAGGCTATAAAGACTATTATGTTGGGTTGGGTATTTTTTTTCTCTTCTGATTGGAAAAAATTGGCTTATCCTATTTAATTTTTTTTTAATGAAAGTAGAGTCTTTGGGGCATTTTTCACTTATCACTAGTCCCATTGATTCAAATATAATAACCCAGTAATGAAGAAAGAAGAAAGAAAGAAAGGAAGAAGAAAGCAAGAAAGAGAAAAAGAAAGAAAGGAAAGAAAGAAAAGGAGAGAGAGAGAAAGAAGGAAAGAAAGAGAGAGAGAGAGAGAGAGACATGATCCTTGCTAATTCCTGCCGAACGTGTAGGGTAAAAAGTCTGTTACAAATGTCTCAAAAGCAAAACATGTAAATGGGTGATTGTGAGAATGAGAATAAGGAATCCTGAGGACTGATGGACGAGAGGTAATAATGGTTGCCAAACCAGGTCAGAGATCCATCTTGGGGTGATTGATATCACACCTCCTCACCACTCCCTCTTTTAGAGTCTTATATTGGTGGCTCAAGCTCTCATTGTGTTATTTCAGCTGTAAATTTATTTCTTCTCCCTTCCTGTTCTCTAAATATGTTGGTTATTCTTTTATATCTGGGCTTATCAATACTTCATACCTCTCTACCTCTTACTCCTGATTTCTCAGACCAAAGATGTCTATGTATGTGTTGTCACTTGTGTGGTTATCCAGAAAACACTTTTCCTAAATTTGTCTTCATAACCAGGCTAAGAGGAGCAAAAGAGCATTGGCTTAGTGTTAGTCATAATTGTGAATCCTGGCTCCATGAGTCAGTTGTATTAACTTCTTTGATGGGAAATCATTTTTCACCTATTAAATTGACCAACAGCGAAATGTGGTAACACAAAATATTGTTGAGGTACTGTCAATTGTTACAGCCTCCGTGGATGGTTATTTAATCATATTTATCAATATTAAAAATGCATATATCCTTTGTTTCAGCAATTCCATTTCTAGGAATTTATTATACAGATATACTCACACATATGTGTAAAAGTATACAGATAAAGCTGATAATGTATGTAGCATTTTGTGTATAACAGAAGGTTGAGGGGAAAAACTGTGAATGTCCCTCAGTAGGGGACTAGATAAATTATCTAAGTAGGGTTAGAAAAATTATGGTACATCCATACAATGGAAAGCATACAGATCTGTTAAAAATAATAACATCACTCATCATCAGGGAACTGCAAATAAAAACCACAATGAGCTATTACCTCATGCCTGATAGAATGGCTAAAATCAAGAAGACAAGAAACAACAAGTGTTGGTGAGGAAATGGAGAAAAAGGAACCCGAGTGCGCTGGTGGTGGGAATGTAAACAGATGCAGCCACTGTGGAAAGCAGTATGGAGATTTCTCAAAAAATTAAAAATAGAAATGCCATATGACTCAATAATTCCACTATTGGGTATTTACCTAGGGAAAATGAAAACATTAACTTGAAAAGATATATGCACCCCTATGTTTAATGTAGCATTATTTATAATAGTCAAGATATTGAAGCAACCAAAATGTCCATCAGTAGATGAATGGATAAGGACTCTTGGTTTCTGCTCAGGTGGTGATCTTAGGGTTGTGAGATTGAGTTCCACATCAGGCTCTGCGCTCAGCGCGGAGTCTGCATAAGATTCTCTCTCCCTTCCCCTCTGCCCCTCCCCACTGCACACTCTTTCTTTCAAATAAATAAATAAATCTTAAAAAAGAAAAAAGGCAGAATCAGAGCTATAAATACAGAGAACAAACTGATTATTGCCAGAGGGGAAGGGTGGAAAGTTGGGCAAAACAGATGAAGGAGCGTGGGAGATTTGGGACTGTTGTAACATTGTGCGTTGACTATACTCAAATTAAAAAATAATAATAATAATGCTGCTACTCTGCATGTATTAAAACAGAATTGTCCCCAATTTATATTTTTTAAGTGAAAAATCAAGGTGTAAAACAATGTATATAATAAGCTACCATTTGTGAAAAAGAAATGTATATACATATATACACATATGTTCGCATATATGTGAACATGTATAACTGGTAAGAGAAGTTGCCCTAGAAAAGGGGAAACTGATCTCAGGGTTAGAGATTTACATTTTACTATATAACTTTTTGTACCTTTTGAATTTCTTGTAATATTAATATATTCTTTGATCTAATGAATTAAAATACATAGTTTTTTTAAGTACATGGTTTTAAAATATATCTTAAAGGTAATACATAAATTCACTATTAGCTCTTAACAGCGTTATTAAATGGCTTAATTTTATTGAACGGTTTAATGGTTAATAATTAAACCATTATTAAATAACTCACATTATTAAAACCTTAATGTAAGTTATTTTATCCATTAATAAAAACTGGCTAGTGTAGACCTCTCTGGAAATGGGACTGAACTTTGATATATTTTGTCATGGAAGAAGGGTCACATGTCAAAAGTGATCACAAGTCTTGATAGCACTGCAAAATGAGCACCTGGAGGCAATATGAGGACTATGGGCCCCCAGATGAATTAGATACTGGGTGAATGGGAAGGGATGAAGGGAGAATCACTGAAAGCAGAAGTAAGACCCCCGAAGTAAAAATAAACTCAAAGACACAATTGGATACGGAGCCAGCCTTGGCCAGAAAGCCTTAATAAATGTCTAAATGCTCTATGAGGCTTTGAAGGGGTTTTAGGAGCATCCCCAATCTTTGCATCATGTTTAGCACTAAGGAAGGTGTATTAGGTCTTTTGGGCCACTAGGGTACCATTTAGAGTAGTGTACTCTCATTGCAGCCAATGGCCTAGAAACAAATGATTTCAAAGTAATGACACCCCAGTGGCCTGGAAGAGTTAATGTGCCTCCTAAGTGACTAATTTACCATTAGGGAGTTATTTAGCCTCTGGGGAAGATAGAATTTGTTCTCACAAAGGCAGAGTAGTTTATTGGATAACATTGAGAAGTAGAACACAAAAGAGGCGTCTCTATTTTGACGCCTTTGTAGATTTGCTCTGCTACCTTGGCCAGACACTTAACATCTCTTTGTTTGAGCACATCTGTGAAACAGGGTCATGGCTCTTTATTCTACCCAAATCTCAGGCATGATACATGGATTGCTAAATTTGCACCTCCAAAGGACTTGAAGGAGAGTGGCAGCCTGTTAGAGAGCCCAGAGTCATGTCCTGGGAATCAGATGACCAGATTTCAGTCCTCAGAATGATACTAACTAGCATGTTGACCGTGGATATGTTTCTTAACGTCTCTAGGCCCAAGTAGTCCTTACTTGTAAAATAAGATCGGACTTAATCACCTCTAATACCTCTAATATTCATGAATTATAGCCAAACACCTAAGAAATAGTCAATCAAATGGAAGAGATTACAAAGTGTACGATAAAATTTTACCACTTTCACTTTCTCCCAAGTTCTTCTGTCATCAGTTGAGCAATAACATGTACCAAGAATGTAAATTTTAGAGACTACATCTAGGCAAAGGAGATAAATATGAATGAGAAAAAGATGGTTCCTATCAGTGATATAGATTCCTTACTCTGTTTTGAAAGATGGGGCATGTACTCATGAAAAGGCAAAAGAAAACTTTTAAGGAAACATATCCAACAAGACAAATAATACAAATAACCCATAGCCACATTAAAAAAAAGTCAGGCGTGGTTAAGCCAAGAAGGCTTCCTGAAAGATGCAAAGAAAAGAGGATAGATATTTGGGTTAGCAGAGTAAAGGAAAGAAGATATTACAGTGGGGGAATAATTGACATGCAAAGGCAAGAATTTGAGAAGAACAAGTAATATAAGCAAAATGGTAAGCAAATTGGTAATATTATAGTAAAGATTTTGCATAAAAGATTAATGAAATATTGGAATGAGGAAGTTAAGGATGTTATAGAAGGAAAAGTTTATTGATAAAAAAGCTTAACAGTGATTACAAGAGGAGTTTTTATATGAAAATATAGAAAGTTATGGGACACCTGGGTGACTCAGTTGGTTAAGCGTCTGTCTTTGGCTCAGGTCATATCCCAGGGTCCTGGGATCGAGTCCCTCATCAGGCTCCTTGCTCAGTGGAGAGCCTACTTCTCTCCTGCCTCCCACTCCCCCTGCTTGTGCTCGCTCCCTCTCTCTCTGTCTCTCTGACAGATAAATAAATAAAATCTTAAAAAAAAAGAAAATATAAAAAGTTTAAGGTTCATAAATGTTTTGGGACAGAATCATGCCATGACAAAAGCTCTGTGTAAAAGAGAACTATTCATCAAAAGAAAGTCATCAAGGCTGAAAGCAAATTTGGGGAGACCACCAGACAAATACAGAGTGATTATCGTGGTTAATAATGTTACATTATGTTTTCTTCTGCCTGTCTAGAATATTAACAAACAAAAATCTGAAAAGGCTATTAGATGAAATAAGAACAATATGAATTTAAAGGAGAAGAAACATGGTTCCAAATTTTCCACAACCTGATAAATTTTAGAATCTCATCAGTGACTAAGTAAGTTGAAATCAGCATTCAAATATTTAAAAATAGAGTTTAGAGGAATTAGGTCACCATTTCTCTTCTAATTAAGGGTGAGATTGAGTTGCAAGAAAAATAATAACATTTTATTGTATGTATTATGTTCTGTGCATTGGAATGAACATCCTTAACAAGATTATTTTCTGATAAGTGATTGTCTGAAATATTTATTTCAGCTTTCCAGTGAGCCTATTGTAGATGCAAGGAACCACAGGTAAAAGTCCTGAAAATATATCTAAATAACAAACTTCTCTATTCAGTGTCTTGTCAGCACACACTTTGCAGAACACCAGCACAGACGGTCAGGCTCCAGTGCTGTGGTTTATAATAGTCCTCTAGCTTCAGAATAATTTTTCGTATAAATCTCCATGTGGGGACTTAAATATTCCAAGTCAACACTGTTCTGAAGTTGAATGAATTAACTGGGTACATAGTGAGCACAAGTTAGTGTGCAAATGGCCTGTACAGAGACAAAATATAATGCTATAATCCATATAAAGCATATGGATTGTATTTACATTGTCCTTCAGGCCTCACTCAGATTCTGCTTTTTCTGATTTCATGATTATAATCATAATCAGTGTGGTCGTGTACACTTATTTCTATCACTCCACAGAATGTGAGCCCCAGGAAAAGGGGGCTGCCATTGGCAGGCACATTGCCAGCAGAGGTCTGTGAAGGCTGTGGCCCAGGACAGAGGAGGAGAGAGTAAAACTATAGAGCTACAGATCCAAGCACTCGAATAGACGCAAGCAAGCGCCTTTAAGTGAAGGAGCAAATTTCTTTACAGAACTCACTACCTCTTCAGGGCATGATAACATGGGCTGTCATAGCTCTGTACAATAATTGATAGAAATAATGATGAGGCTGAATTACAAAGAATAAAATAAATTATGTTAAGTACATGTTATGTTGACTAACATAAAGAGCTGAAACCAAAAGAATGTTGTGTTTATAGGGATTAAGATTCAGCTATCCAGAAAATTTTCCTATTTTGAAAAGCTTAGTTCCTTGGGATTTTAGGTTGCCAAGGCTTAAATATAATATGTCTTTTTTTTTTTTTCCTGTTCTGTAAAAGCACTGTTTGTGATATAGGAGCAAAATCTCTGTGGCTTGAGTTTGGATTTGAGTTTTACTATGTAACGCATGACAAGCCTCTGTATTTAGTTTTAGATCTTCTCAGATGTAAAATGGTGGTAGCAACACCTACCTCAAAGGGATGATATAACAGTTAATTAATGAAAATAAAAAAAAATTTAGGGCGCCTGGGGGGCTCAGTTGGTTAGGCGACTGCCTTCGGCTCAGGTCATGATCCTGGAGTCCCGGGATCGAGTCCCGCATCGGGCTACCTGCTCAGCAGGGAGTCTGCTTCTCCCTCTCCCACTCCCCCCTCTTGTGCTCTTTCTCTCTCTCACTCTCTCTCTCAAATAAATAAATAAAATCTTTAAAAAAAATTTAAATTACACTTAGAAACTGTTTATTATGTGCCCGTCTCTATGTTAAGGCTTTTTTTTTTTTTTAAGATTTTATTTATTTATTTGACACAGAGAGAGACAGCGAGAGCGGGAACACAGGCAGGGGGAGTGGGAAGGGAGAAGCAGGCTTCCGGCTGAGCAGGGAGCCTGATGTGGGGCTCGATCCCAGGACGCTGAGATCATGACCTGAGCTGAAGGCAGTCGCTTAACCAACTGAGCCACCCAGGCGCCCCTCTATGTTAAGGCTTTTTATACATTAACTCAATTCCCCAAACCATAGGTCTGTTAATATCATCCCCAGATTACAGTTGATAAAATTAAGGGATAGAGACATCGCGTAACTTGTCCAAAGTCACACAATTACCTGGCGGAGACAGGATTCAAATTTTCATATTTAGGTTCTGATGTTTACTCTTTTAATCACTAATCTAATATGAAATAAGGACTACATATACAAATCATAGTGCCTAACAGAAATTTGGCTCCAACTAGCTTCTTCTGACTTTCCATTTCCCTTCTATAAAAAGTTAATACTAAAACAGAGAGCAATAATTTTATTTTTCTAATCGCTGTTCTCTTATTGATGCTGTGGCTGTTTCTTCTGCTCTATCTCACCAAGCTATGAGATGACTCTCCATGTGTTAGGCGCCAAAGAGTAGAGACGCCTCATATATGTCCTGGTCTTTGAATTGCGTGTGACCTGCGGGTGAGAGTGCATAATTGAGAACTCTCAAGCTTCCCAGTGGACACTGCCTTCACAGAAAGGAAAGAAATTCTGTCCATGGATTTTTGTGGTTTTGTCTAATACAGGGGATACGCAGTCAATAGAAGCATGAAGCTCTACATCTCATTTTGACTGATTTTCCAAATGTGTACTTGATTTATTGCCTACCAGTTGAATTTCACAGAAGCTGTAAGAATACACTATTATAGAATAAGGGACTGTTTTGAAGAAAATTTTAAGGAAAAACTAATGGGAAATATTGGGGGAAGGGAAGCTTTAAAAAGGATGATTAGATTTGGATAGTTCTTGGAATGTTTGGGGACGGCATAGAGAACAGAGAGATGAGCTAGCAATAACCTGACTTTGGAGGCTGGTATAATTGAGTTAATATAGTTTTTCCCAAACTCTTGATCATTTTTCAATCAGTCTTCATGAGGAAGCTCTTCTTAGGATTATATATTCAAGTGATTTTGAAAGAAATGATACGCATAAAACCAGATATACCATTGAGAATCATGTAACCATCTGTCTCCTAAAATAAATAGATATAGTTATATATAAATACATGTAGTTATAAAAGAAATTTGAACATTTGACAGAACGTTTGGAAAAGAAAGGAGAGGAGAAGAGAGGTGGAGAAAGAGAGAGAAACAGAGAATAAGAATCACTTCAAATGTTAATATCCTAATGAAAAAACTTTAGTAATTTGTGTATATTTTCTTCCAGTTTTTATTCTAAGTACATATATTTCACCAAGTTACACGCATAATATAAATACAATTTTGTATCTTGCTTTATTAATAGTTTTCAAACATTATAATCTCATACCTTAAAAATCTATAATTTTATAATATTTTATTTATACTTTTATTCACTTATTCCTTTTTTTAAAAAGATTTAACTAATTAATTTATTTATTTATATTTGAGAGAGAGAGAGAGCGCGAACCTGGGGAGGAACAGAGGGAGAGGGAGAGAGAGAATCTCAAGCAGACTCCACACTGAGCGCAGAGCCAGTTGAGGGGCTTGATCTCATGACCTGGAGATCATGGTCTGAAATCAAGAATTGTTCACTTAACCGACTGAGCCACCCAGGTGTCCCTCATTTATTCCTTTCAAAGACTGAAAAACAAATACTTGCCAGGTACTACATTATACTCTAAGAATGCAAAAATTAGTAAAATTAGTTCTTGATCTCAAATAGCTTATAGCTTTCTTTTGGAGGAAAATAAGCATATAATCAAGGAAGTACAATAGAATTTCATAGGTACAATGGTAGACTTATGTAAAAAGTAATTTAAGGGGTGCCTGGGTGGCTCAGTTGATTAAGCATCTGAATTGGGTTGCGGGATCCAACCCCTTGCTGGGCTCCTCATTCAATGGAGAGTCTGCTTGAAAGATTCTCTCCCTCTGCCCCTCCCCTCACTCTCTCTCTCTCTCTCTCTCTCTGCCTCTCCCTGTCTAAAAATAAATAAATCTTAAAAAAAAAAGTAATTTGAAAAACCAAAAAAAAAAAGAAAGAAAGAAAGAAAAATGGTCAAACCCTTTTTGGAGAAATGGTCCTAAAATGCTTTATTTTAAAAGGTTAATTTTAAAGGATGGTTACAAGCTCTTTAGGCTGAAATGCTGGGGAGGAGAAGAGAATTTGAACTTTCAGGCAAAAAGAAAATGTGAACAAGGAGACTTAACACATGGCATGTGCAAGGCACTCCAGTCATTCCCAGCAAAGTTTCTGGTGTGAGAAGGCTTGCAAAAAAGAGGTGAGGCCTAATGTAGGCAGGACATGATGAGGAGGTCTTGTGGAGTCACCAAAAGGTTCAAAGGTGGCACAATCACCTTTAAAAGTGAGTAATACCACTCTGGTGCAGATGTAGCAGGTAGTCAAAGAGAAGCCCAGGGAGAGGAGAACTGGTAGTGAACTATGGTTAAACTGGGCTGCAGATGATGAGGATGTAAACTCCAGAGGCAGCGGGATGTGCTCACATGGAAGATGCTAGAGAACTATATGGGGAGGAAGGGAGTGGGTCTGATATTACTGTGTGTGTGATGGGTATTGGATTTTGGATTGGAGCTCAGGAGAAACCTGGGCTAGAGATAAAGATAGAAGTCATCAGAGTGTATTAAAAGTGTTAAAATTGGACTCTTCCTGATTAGAGTTTGGAGTGAGGGACAAAGGTGAGAAGAATAGGTGCTCAAGGGCTCACAGATTCCAATAGCAAACACAGCTCCAAACTGGTTGGTCCAAGTTCATTCTTCAATCACTTCCAGACTATATGATAGAAGACTATCTATTCTGTGAAGATTAGACCATGTAGGATTTCACTGAGGGAAACCCCAAGCCAAACAAGAGGAACTTGGAGGGTCTGGCATGAGTGTTTTCAACAGTGGCTGGTACCTGACCCTCACTAGAAAATTGTCCGGCAGGGATCCTCTAGCTGGCAGGATTACTGGTTATTTTCAAAGGAACCCCTCCCCATGCTAGAACATGGGTGAACTCTGAGGACATTATGCTAAGTGAAATAAGCCAATCACAAGAGGACAAATACTGCATGAGTCCATTTATACGAAATACCCATAGTACTAAAATTTATAGAGACAGAAAGTAGAATGGTGGGTGCCAGGCACTGCAGAAGAACGGATGTGGAATACCGTTTAATGCGTTTAGAGTTTCAGTTTTGCAAAATGAAAAGAATTCTGTAGATGGATGGTGGTGATGGTTGCATAACAATGTGGATGTTTTTAATGTCATGGAACCACGCACTTAAAAATAGTTAAAAAGGTAAAATTTATGTTACCTGAATTTTTGCCGCAGTTAAGAATCAATGAATTAGCTTTTTAAAAGGAGCCCCTCCTGATAAAAACAGGTAATAGCACAATAAAGGTTTGAACTTCCCAGAGGCAGAAGCTAGGAATAAGTGAAGAGGCCTTGGAAGCCCGTTCACATAGCCTCATAATAGATGATTGTTAATTTTTCAGGAATTTTGTGAGCTAATTGTTATACAGGGCTATTATTAAAAATGATATAAACTTAAATTAATTGGTTTAAATTAAATTAATTTTATTAAAAAGAATGTTAATGCATATTCAAAACTCATTACTTCCTTTTCACTTCATTACATTTTTACTATTACCTATTCTCTTGTGTTTATGATGGAAATACTGTAAAATTCTGTGCTACCTGCATTTGGTGACATCAAGTTGATAGCTTAAAATCAGCCATGACAGGAGTATACACATCCTGGAAATCAGAATTTTTCTCCCCGGAGAGCCAATTGTTAAACTTTTCACCAACATACCCCTGGGCATAGTGCATCTCAGAGAACTGTAGATTTCTAGCAATTAGAAGTGGTGTCTCCAAGAGAGTTAGTATTCGAACGTCAGCCCCACCCAGAGGGCACCATCAAATTTGCTCTTTCCAAGGAAGATCTTTTCTGTCCTTTACCTCTGAGCCCATCCTTAGCTCTATCCCTCCTCAGTGGTTTAGGATATTATAATATAATTTATCTATTTCCCTATACTGTAAATATAGAATGCTTTCAATGATTAGCTATTTTAAATAAGGATGCAATAAATATTTTCATGAACATAGCTTTTTCTCTAGTTTGGATATTTTTAAGGAAAATGTTTAGAAATTGCCTTAGAGATTATAGATGTTTTAAAATTAACGTTATTTTTGTAATATTAAATTATACATGTTTCTAAATATGTTATACAAAATTGGGTTCTATTATATATTGATCTTTTGTCTTATTAGTTTAATGAAATTTGTGTTGTATTTTCTGACATCATTTCATATTTTGGAGAATATTAATACATGATAGGGAAAGTCACTCCTCAAAATACCTTGTTTTCTTTTATCTTTCCTGAGATTTGTAAGCTATATATTTCACTTAAAAGTCTCTGAGTGGTTAACTTAAATAAAAATCATTTTTATCAGAAAAGTAAAACATGTGCACCATGAAAACATTTATAATACACATGGTATAAGTGAAAAGAAAAGCTTCAATGCCAATACCTCCAACGTCCCCTTCCGAAACCATCAATCTCAATCATTTTTGTGTTTTTAGTTTCTCTGGTGGCCACCACCATCATTAAAAATAATATTGTTCTAACTCGGTGTCTTACCTTTTCAACTTCAAAGCATTTATACTCTTTCAATGCACTGAAACTATCCCCACAATTGTTAGTTACATAATGATTTCTGCTGTTTCTAAATGGCTTCATTCATGGTGTTAAATGATGTTTAAAAGCTTTCTATCTTATTTCATAAACCAAAATAATTATATAAATATTATATTTTCACAGAACAAGGCACCTGCTGGGCCTGTACAGAAGTAATGTGATTCCATGTTTTTATACCTTTGTTGCTTGAAAAGGAATGTGTTCCAAGCATCAAATTCAAGTGGAATCTTTTTATTTCTGACCGCCAATTGCTCATTATTCTTCGTATTTGGATTATGACTTTACTGAACAACTTTTCTTCCTGGCGTTTCTAATTTCCTTTATTTTTTTTAATTGACAGAAGAAATATATGCTTTCTTCACCATCTTATAGAGATCTTCCAGCTTTTTTTTTCCATACACCATTTTGAATAAAATCCATTTTCTTCTCAAAAGAATATCCTTGTAAAGCCTTTGACATTTCCCTCTATTTGGATAGACTGCTTTTCAATTCTGTTGTACAGCTGATATTCTGGGAATTGTTTTCATCATAGAGTAGTTGCATTTTTTTTTCCTTTGAGCTCTGTCTAATAGCTATTTAGTAAACACATAGCAATCTACATAATTATAAACTATAATTTATTTCTGGAACTCCTCTTATTTGTTACACATTGGCACTCTGGATCGATACATATTCTGAAATACACATTCTTAAATTTCTATCCTATTTTCCATTTCCTTGTCTTTTTGCTCTACTTCAAGATCACAAAATTAGATGATAATGCTGGATCCGGTGTACAGATGTTTTTGGGTTGTATGGATTTTTAAAAATTTGTTTAATTACACACCTTTAAAACAGGAGACTGCACATCAAAACCTGCGATTCTGGCTTCCTCTTGAACAGTAACAGGCTTGATAGCTCACACACAAGATTTGGACACTAATAGTTAACCTGGAGGCTATAGTGGCTGCCACGGATTTCCTCTTCACGAGTGTAGGTGAATTGGGCTTTTCTGAGAAGAGCAGAGCTGAGTCTGAGGTCTGTGTATATGCCTGGGGTCTGTGCACCTGCAGGTTTCATGTGTGGTGTGCAGGCAGGGGCATGCTGTGCTTGGACAGTGTCAAAAGCAGGCATTTATTTCAGGATATCAAAATGCACATCCAGCTTACCTTTCCCCAGGCAGGTTTTTCCACTTCTTTTACCACGTGGATCTCAAGGGCAAACCCTGTCCCAGCCAGTCTGAACTTCAGAAGACAGGAAGAGACATGTGTCTAGTTATTTGGCATTGGTTTCTCCTGTCACCTGGGTCCCCTCCTCAAGTCCTGTTAATCCAGAGAGGCTTTTGAGATGATGTGATTGCTCCCTTGTTTTGATGGATTTTTTTTAAAAGTCCTGTTAATTTTGTTTGTTTGTTTACTGTTTGATGCTTTTTCTTTCTAAAGTGGGAAGGAATGAATCCCAACAGTGTTTATCCCAGTCCCATTTTGTATCTGGGTGCTCATTAAATCTCCTGGTCATAATGTTAGCCGGAAGGCAGCTTGATATACTCTGCTCCTAGACCAGTTTCCAGCATCAGCACGCATTTGTCCTGTGGATGCTATAGCACTGAGGTATAATTTTCTCCTATCCCCATTACCTGGATGTCTTACTCTGATGCAATGGAGTTTATGAGAAACTACAGTCCTGGGGATGCCCTAGTACCTGGGCTCCCTCCTATTGCCATTAAGTTTCTAGTGACTTACTCATTTGGGATGAGGCCTCTAAACGTGCAACCCTTGTTCTGACCACTGCTCTCAACCCTATCATTTTGTAGGAATTATCATCTCCCAATAGATGTGGGAAGAAAATTTCCAAAAGGGAAAGGCAACAATACGCAGATCTCAAATAGTAGTAGAGGGTGGCCAGGTTTTATTACTACGAGCAACGAGTGTCTGGGGTAGAGGTTGGGTGGGGGCATCTCAGAAAAGGAAAGATACTAGATTTCATCATCTTCCTTTAAACTGTATTTCTTTTGAGGTGGAATATTATAAATGAGTCATTGAGTTTTATTTTATATCTAAAATTATGTGGATATATAATTCATAAGAATCTTTCCTGGTCATGTCTACCAGTTGACCGGCAGTAGTTTTTGCTTTCTGCTTCCTGTTTTTTGTTTTTATGGTTGTCCCCTGTATATTTTTTAGTTATGAGATGAAAGAGACTGAGCTAAGTGCTGGTTCTTAACCCGTATCAGTTGAAATCTATTGTGGACACAGTTACGAATTTTGAACATAATCAAGTAGTTTCCTATGGCAATGTTAGATTTCATGATACCCACAAAGAAGTAATGATTATTTTTACTTCAGTTGATTTAATGGATGAAGGGTATTTTATTCTTTAAAAAACATCCGGTAAGTAAGCTTCTTACAAAATAAAGATACTAACTTTTCCCCATCTTTTCTGCTGTATAAATATATATTTTTAGTGGGTTTCCTTGCCTTTGTTACATCAGAAGTCATTAAGATGTAAAATATTTCTGTACAGTGTAGTAGTTAAGTGCACAGGTTTGGAACCAGCAGGGGTGAATATGGGCTCTGATATCAACTAGGTAACCTTGGACCTATTACCTAACCTTTCGTAGCATTTGTTATCTCATCTGTAAAATGGGCATAATAATACTACTTTTGTCACAGGAGATGTGGATATCAAATGAGGTAACAGAGAAGTTCTTAGGACCAAAATAAATGCCAATACATGCCAAGTTTTGGCATTATTATTATTTTTTTACTTTCTAATTTCTTCAGTATATTTTTAGTTTGGAATAAACTTTTCAGCAGTTTCATAAATATTTCACTGCTTCCTTCAGTCTTTTCGATAATATGACTTTTTTCCAACTTAATTATTTAATATATATAGGGTTTATTTTAGGATGAGGTTAGAAACTTTAATACATCCCCTCCTCAATCTTCTAAGTATGTAGCTTTTAAATACTTCATAGAATATTATTCTTCATTTTGATGTATTATGTTAATTTCATTAAGTATTAAATTCTTACAAAAATAGTATCATCTGTGTGGTCTAATTATTCTGAACTGTTGAAATGTCTATTCTTACCTCAGGGTCAAATTTTTCAATTATGGTAGCTTTATAATATGTTTGATTACTTACTAAGACAAATTCCATTCAATCTCACTTATAAAGTCCTGAATTCTGTGTCCAACCTACGGTGTCCTACTTTTAGTTACATAGCATGGAGTAAGCAACAATTAATCCAAGAAGCCTCATCTTGGGTAGACACTTTAAAAAAAGAGAGAGAGAGAGAGAGAGAAAACAAGATAAGCTATTCAAATTTGACATAAACCCATGGGGTTAGGTGGAGAAAAGCAGTTAAATCAATAAGAAAGAGAGAGGAGTCAAGGCTAAAAATCAGAGGTATATCCATGATATATTATGAGCGTCAAAAAGAGTAGCTTAACACACTTTTCATAGCCTAATATTAGAGAGTAAAGAGTGGTTAAAAGTGCCAATAAAACTGGACATCGCCCTTCTCCCATGCTGCTTCTTTTTAGGAAGTTCAGTTTTACTTGCACCTGTTCATTATTCCAAGTGAACATTAGAATCTCAGATTTTCCATTTGTTGGCTGAATGGCATTCCCAGTCACCTACGTCCCTAACTGTATTTTCATCTACAAGGTAGAGACAATGAAGTCCACCTGTAGGGATGCTTAGATGTTAACAACATACAGCCTGGGCAGTGGACATTAAAAAACACAACAAAATAACAACTTCAACACAATAGTTCATCTTTTTGCTTTTATCACTTTTATTTTTGTATCCAGATAAATGGATCTGAATCTCAAACCAAATGACATAAATAACCTGATTGATGAAAAAGAGGGAAACGGGAATGTTTTTTTTCTTCCTCAATCTGCTCTTTGGGATTGCAAACTCTTTGCTCTCTCCAATGCGCAGCTCTTACTGCCAGTTCATATTTCAGATAAAAGTGACCAAATCCAGACCTACTCTGCAGCCCGTCATTGATGGTTGCTCATTGTTTGCTAGACCTGCGAAGAGCAATGGTTTCACATGTTTGGACTTCTCAATGAATAATTGGCTAGGGGCTTTCTGACTAAAAATTTTTCAGGAATGTCAAACTATGAAAGTGAGCCTCTGAAATTGTTGGAGTTGTCAGAGTTGGGACCCCTAAGTCCTAATCACTTTATCATCAGATCATCAGCCTCTGGGTCCCTTCTATTGGCTTCTCTCCATGGGTCAGAGGCAGGACCTACCCAGTACCAGGCAGCATAGCAAGAAGAGGTGCATGCTCAGAACCTAGCTTGTCCAGTATTCATAGTATTCCATTTTTAACAACATCACTTTGGTTAAAAATATCCAAACAGTAATTTTAAATTTGCTTTCAGCCAAGCTATAAGAAGAAACATCTACCTGCATAATTTACAGGGGAATGGATAGATCGGTTGGGCTGTGAACAGCTGCATGATCTCACACTATTAGTGTGAGCAGACACTGGTTTGTCCTGTTGTTTGTGGCGATGGCATTGCACTTACTGAACATGGACGGCAAGATCTTATTGAAATTTACTGTATTTATTGGTCACAATGAATAATCACTAAACCCTTGAGTGGGTCCCGGCCAGTGTGGAAATTGAACTGCAAAGCACAAGTGCTTGGCTGTAGAGTTCATCATTGTAACCGTGGGCTTGCTGCAGACCATGTTCTTGTCATTTAAAGTCTGATGGAAAAGACAAGCCAAAGATCCACTTTTCTCTGTTTAGAAAACAATGCTGCATAGCATATTTTATAAATAGATTAGAATGGTTACCAATATGCAACAAATGCTGTTCTTCATGTGTTCATGATTTTTCTAATACAAGCTTAGAACTGTGCCAGATCAACACACCAAATGTTTTACCAACTGCTCAAAGGGAGTGATGCTGTCTCATTCTGGATCACTTAGTTTGGAACACTTATCTTAACTTTACCTTTTAAAGTAACATCTCAGGGGTACTATGACTCTATTTTCTTATCCAAGAGTCAGTGAGCATGATCTGGTGAGAACTTGTATAAATTAGAGAACAAAACGATACATTTTTATTGATGTGGGCTATTCCTATAAGGGACAACTGTGTTGTTATTTTTACCCTGTGTCTAAGTCTCTCCATGTGTAATACGAAATCTATAATGCCATTCTCATTACCTTAATGAGGTATTTACCAGATTAGCCAGTTTATTACTAATAATGAATGAGAAATCACTTTATAGGAAAAATTGAAAGAAATGACTAACAGTGAAGAGACATGGAGAAACATACAATCAAAATAATCTAACAGTTTAGAAAAACACTGAAAATCTATTGATTTGATTATTGATTGCATTGTTCATATTGTTGAAGTTTATCAGTGTAATTATACACTGAGGACCGAATCATCAGATCATGTTGTGACATGTATGCATTTTTTTTGACAGTTAAGTTTTGTATTAACAAACATGGGGTTTTGTTGAAATTCACTTTTCTTTCTATGAAGGGTACGCTGTACACTGATATTCGTCTACAGCAAGGGTATTGAGCTTGAACAGAGAAAACGTCTGAGTAAAATAATAGTATATAGAAAATTTTATGAGATTATGTGTTCTTTAAACATCTGTGTAAACTATTGTCATGGCTGTTGGGTATTGTTTTGCTACCTCTTTATATAGAAACTATTTTTTCAAATTTAAACACTGTAATATTAATTGAGTACCTACTATGTGGTACTCAACATGATAAATGCTTTCACTTACTCCATTTGATTTGAATGAACAATAGGACATGTTTACAAGTGAAAAGACATGGACAAATGTGTCTAATTGTGCCTTTTCAAAGATGCAATGGGGCAGTAATATATTTGAGTTCTGAACTAATCAATCACCTTAGAACACAAGGCGAATTTTGATGAGTCTCTTGCTTAGAAGCCTCTTTCAAAATTTGCAAGCTTTACTATATATTGGAATTCCAAATATCACGCTGTTCTTCCTACCTTTGTTCTTCTGCACTGATAGTTTTTAAAATGAAAGCCCTAATCTGTATTATATAGGATCATTAATTTCTGCATTTTACACTTGAGCAACAGCACTCTGATTATCTGCTGCAATGAAAAGTAAGCAGCCCTGCTTTTGCAGACTTAATTACCTACTGCAGGGCCTTTCTTTTACCCGTTACCACAAACAGTCTGGAAATGGGGTCAAAAGCATGATTAGAAACCAAATTAGCCACTGAATCCAGAAAACAAACAGGGAAACAGATCCAATAAGCCACTCTGATACAGAAATCAGTTTCCTATCACACCTGGGTTTATCCAGAGAGTCTCTTAATTTCATGTTCTTTACAAGAACAAAGCCACATAACAAAGGCTGTCCAATGACTTTTATGTTTGAGAAAATAAAATGAACTTAATAATAAGCAAGGGATCAGTATTATGGGGGAACGGAGTCATTCCAGGTAATTTGATTTCTAGGTTATATAAATGCCTCAAAAATGTCCACATAGTTTATAAAAATTGATCCTTAGATTTTACCTTAAAAAAGTCATAAAATAGGCAATTTGTTGGTTGATAAGCTAGTTGTACAGTAGCTTAAAAGTAATTAACATTAGTCCTGATTTTTTTTTTTTGTATATCTGGCCTTTATTTGAAAAATCTCATTATATACAATTATATGGGTGTTTTCTAAAGCCTTGTCAATTAATATGGCAAATCCTATCCATTTATTGTTTTCCTTTAATCACACCCAGGTTCTAAACACAACACTAAAGCGCCAAGAGAATTTGAAGGTATTTCCTAGCTACACGGAAAAGAAAGATGTTTCATAGATTAAGGTCTTCCTTTTCAGAGAATTTAATGGACAGTAATAGAATTTTATAGCATAAATGAAATGCTGATCAATTTATATTAACAGAGATAATAGTGTTTACTTTCCATATTGATAGGTATGGTAATATGATGATCTAATTTAAAAGATTGCAGGGCAAGAAGACTATTGTTTGAAAATATGCATAAAAAGCAGCAGGAAACAAAATGATAAACTATTTAAGGAACATACAGGGCAATGAGTCACTAAAAGACATAGTTAATATTAAGAGATCATTCAGTTCCATTTGGAATTTGCTTACTTGAATATACTGTAAACAATTAAATGCAACTAACCACGGTAGCTAAAGCTTAAAATGTCAAGGCTGATCTTGTTTTATTTATAGGATGGATGTTCAGAAAAGCAATAGTTTAACAAGATTGACTTATCAGTAAAAAATCTTGACTAAAAATTGGTTATATTTGGAAGTCATTGTTTATATATTTCAGGTGGCTACCTACCTGGTAACATACAAACAAGAGTTCACATAATCACTTACAGCTTTATAACAGTTATTTATAAATCCCAATGTCCCTTGCAAAAATGAAGAAAATACATAGTTTTCCTTAGGATAGCTATTCCTTCTCTGAATCTATGCCCATTTCACTTGTATTTTTGTGTAATGTCTTTAACTCAGTCACAGCCAGAGATGAAAAAACTTACACTTCATAATGAAGATATCACATTTCCTTCACCAAAGTAAAGGAAAAGTTTGAATAGTTGTATTGTGACTATATGAGAAATATACTGAATAGAAGCAATGAACTAGGTCACAAATCTTTTCCTTTAATCAAGTTCTTTTATTCATTTTTTCTAGGGAGTGTGTATAGGGTTAGGGAAAGGTTCTTTCAGTCTGCATTGTCTAATAATTTGATGGATGCTTCCATTTTGTGACAGCAGCCTTGACTAAAGTGAAGACTGAAAGCTCACTGAATTAGTTTTGAAACAACCTTAGAGATGGTCTACTATTTCCTGACGTTTCAGAAGATATCAGTAAAATATAATGTCCAGGCATTATTGAACTCGGGACATTTTTCAAGGAGAAAATGATCTCATTGTTACTAACTCATTTTTCTAGAGCTATTTTCTTTCATCAGGGAACCATTGTCCAGTGAGTATAATTTTGGAGCAAAAGAGCCTTACAGCCTATCCACGTTGAACACACCTCTACTACCTGCCTATTCTTATTTTGAGGAGTTCTGACACAAAAATTCAACCAATTGATCAATATTTATTGTCTGCAGAGGCAATTTGTGCATGAATGATACAAAAGAACTAAAAGACCTCAAAAAGCTTACAGTCCAGTTGAAAAGATGTAAAAATACAACATTCATGACATAAAACACATTCTATAGAGGTGAGCTATGGCATCTCAGAGCGTGTAAGCTTTGGAGGTAAGCAGATGTGAACTAGATTCACTCTTGCCTCAGATGAGGCCTGAGATCTTACACAAATGAGAGGTTTTTGAGACTCAGTCTTTTCACCTATGAAATGAGAATAGAATTATCCAATTATCCAATTCAAAGAGATTTTGTGAATATTAGAAATACTACATTTTTAGCACCTGGCATATAATACGTGCCAAGTACATAGTTGTTAATTATGACTATGATTGATTATTCCCAGGAATTCTGTGTATAAACACATTATACACATGCATGTGTTCTAGCAGCTATGTATAAGGTGGTTAGGGAGGAAAGAGACTGAGGCAAAAAACACACAGAAACTGTAGAAACCTAAACAAGTGGTGATAAAGAAGTGAACTGGAAATTCACAGAATTGAAAAACAGGCTAATTTGGAAACAGAATTGAAAAGCAGGATTTAGTAGACAATATAAAGAAACAAACAGAGAAATATAGTATATATAGTAAACATAGTAGACAATATAAAGAAAGAAACCTTCGTGGTAATTTAGATACAGGTATACTATATATAGTATATATATATATATATATATAGTATACAGGTATATATATAGTATATAGTATATATAGTATGCAGGCATATATATAGTGTGTGTGTATATATATATATGTGTATATCTATATATATGTGTGTGTGTATATATATATATATATATACTATACAGGTATACTATATATATAGTAGACAATATAAAGAAAGAAATGAATCATGGAACACTACATCAAAAACTAATGGTGTACTGTATGGTGACTAACATAACATAATAAAATTAAATTAAATTAAAAAAGAAAAAGAAAGAAATCTTCATGATAATTTAGATACAGGTACAAGGAGCAAAATAAGCAACAATGTAAAATTAAAATACAAAATAGGCAACAATGTAAAATTCAGTGTTTGTCATTCAAGCCAAGATTACCAGGCATACAAAGAAGTAAGAAAACACAGTACATAATAAGGAAAATAATCAATTGAAACCTCCCCAGAACTGACATTTGTTATAATTAGAAAGATTTTAGTTGTTATTCAGATCGAAAAATAAATTGCATTTTTAAATACAATGAGATTATTAGGGGAAAAATTAAGAGACAATATCACTTAAAATATCAGTATTTTTTTTATTTTTATTTTTTAAAGATTTTATTTACTTGTTTGACAGAGAGAGAGAGACAACGAGAGAGGGAACACAAGCAGTGGGAGTGTGAGAGGGAGAAGCAGCCTTCCTGCCGAGCAGGGAGCCCAATGTGGGACTCGATCCCAGGACTCTGGGATCATGACCTGAGCCAAAGACAGACACTTATTAACCGACTGAGCCACTCAGGTGCCCCAAATATCAGTATTTTAAATACATTGGGATAAGTCTAATCTGTTGAAGGTAGCACTAAGATAGTACCGTCATGTAATGGAATAATCTGATTACACTGGGCCAATTAGATTTCCATATGGAATAAGCACTAATTCTGATCCCTATCTCACACCACAAACAAAAATTAATTGCAACTGGACTATAGATCTATACATGAAAGTCAAAATAATTAAGCTTCTTAAATATAACATATCTCATAATCTAGAGTAGGAAAATATTCCTAAGAACAATTTTCTTTTATTTATAAAAGAAAAAAACCTGTCAATCGGATTAAATTGAAATCAAGAATGTTCTTCAAAAGAGAATGAAAAACGGCGCCTGGGTGGCTCAGTTGGTTAAGCGACTGCCTTTGGCTCAGATCATGATCCTGGAGTCCCAGGATCGAGTCCCACATCAGGCTCCCCGTTAGCGGGGAGTCTGCTTCTCCCTCTGACCCTCCTCCCTCTCATGCTCTCTGTCTCTCATTCTCTCTCTCGCAAATAAATAAAATCTTAAAAAAAAAAATTAAAAAAAGGGAATGAAGAAGCAAATCACAAAGTAAAAAGTATTTTTCCACATATAACTCCTAAGAGATTCATAGCCAAGATATATAAAGAATTTCTTTCAAGTTATTAATAAAATATCACGATATAGAATCATATGCAAAAAACTTAGACTGATATTTCACAAAAGAGGCTATCCAAATAATTAATTAATACCTTAAAAAGTTTTGAACCACATTAGTCATCAGGGAAATAAAATTAATACTAAAATGAGATATCACTATATACCTATCAAAATAGCTCAAATTAGAAAGATGACACTAGAAAGAGTGTTTGAAGAAGTAGAGCAATAGTAGCTCTTGTACACTGGTAGAGGGAGCTATGAACTGGTACACTAACTTTGGAAGACCTTTTGATCTGATTATCTGTTAAAGTTTAACATATGCATAACTTAGTACTCAGCAAGTCCAATCCTTATTATATATGCAACAGAAATGTGTGAAATTTTTATCAAGAGATATGCACAAGAATATTCATAGCAGTGTAATTGGTAATAGAAAACTGGAAACAACCAAATATCCCTCCAAAGTAGAATAGATAAATAAATTATAGTATATTTATATATGGAATATGACAAAGTAACGAAATAGATGAACTGCTGTCATATGCAACAATGTGGATGAATCTCACAAACATAATATCAAGTAAAGGAAGCCAGGCAGAAAAATGTATATATATCCTATCATATCATATATCATATCATATCATATCAATTATATGATGTCCAAAACATATAGAAACAAACTATATTGTGCATAAAGAAACTATTACTCAAGGCCAGGAAAGCATCATCTGAACAGTACTCAAAACTCACAGAAGGCTGGTGTCCATTCACACCAGTCAGACTGGAGAAACTCATAATTCATAGAGAATTTGGTAGAGTACTAGAAAGATTATGCCTAAGTGTTTGGGAATAATTACCGTGTACTGAATACTGCTCTGGATGTGCCTCCTCAATCAGAAAAACAAAACTGAAAGGATAAAACTGTTTCCAAGTAACATAACTATATCCCAGAAAAAAAAAAAAAACCTTAGAAAATTTAAAAGATATACAAAAATCCCAACACTCAACAATGTAAAATTCACAATGTCTGGTATCCAATTAAAGATTATCAGGCATGTTAAAAGTGAGAAAACAGAACCAATAATAAGGAGAATGATCAATGAATCAAAACTGCCCCAGAACTGACAGATGTTCAAATTACCAGACAATGTATTAGAAGAATTATTTTAACTGCATTCCATATGTTCAAAAAGTTATGTAGCAACATGAATCTATAAGAAATATTTTAAAGAAAGTGATCATGTCTAAGATGCAATCAACACTGGGAGGAATTAACTGCAGAGTAGACGTTGCAGAAGAAATGATTAGTGAACTTGAAAACATAGCAGTAAGAAACTCTCCAAATGAAACACCAAATGGCAAAATAATTTTTAAATAAGACACAGAACACCAGTGAGCTGTGGGATAACTTCAAAGAGACTAATAGATGTATGTGTGGGGTCACTGAAGAAGAGAAGAAAGGAGGACAGAAAAAAATATTTGAAGGGTAAATGGCTGAAAATCTTCCAAATGATCAAAACTATAAACCCACTCAATGAACCTGAAGCACAGGAAGTGTAAAGAAAACTATATCAAGGCACAAAATATTCAAATTACTCAAAACCAATAATGAACTGAAAATCTAAAAAGCAGCCAAAGACAAAATAAATGTTACATACGGAGGAACAAAAGTAAGGATAACAGCAAATTTCTCTTCAGAATCAATGCAAATAAGAAGGCGGTGGAGCAAATGTTTGAAGTACTAGAATAATAAAACTGTCATCTTAGAAATTACACACATATATTATATGTGTATATAATATATATGTATATAACACATCTATATACATAATTTTTATTGAGATAAAATTCACATAACATAAAAATCACCATTTTGATTCTTTTAATGGTTTTTAGTATATTCACAACGTTATGCACCCATCACCACTGTCTAATTTCAAAATTTTTCTATCACCCCAAAGGATCTCCCATACTTTCAAATTCTCCCTCCC
The DNA here is from genome assembly GCF_002201575.2 of Neomonachus schauinslandi. Lineage (NCBI taxonomy): Eukaryota > Metazoa > Chordata > Mammalia > Carnivora > Phocidae > Neomonachus > Neomonachus schauinslandi. The sequence goes on along the minus strand of NC_058406.1, from coordinate 120,858,182 downwards.
CCTTTCCCACTAATCTACTGTCTGTTTCTATAGATTTGCAAATTCTGAACATTTTATATAAATGAAATCACACAATATATGTGGCCTTTTGTGTCTGGCTTTATATACTTAGCATAATATTTTCAAGGTTCATCTGTGTTGTAGCATGTATTGCTGCTTCATTCCTTTTTATGGCTGAATAATCTTCCATTATATGGATATACCACACTTGTTTATGCATTTATCAGTTGATGGACATTTATGTTGTTTCCACTTTTTGATGATCATTAATAATGCTATTAACTTTTGTGTACAGATTTTTATATGATACAAGTTTCAGTTCTCTTAGTTGCACATCCAAGAATGGAACTGCTAGGGTAACTCTATGTTTAACTTTTTCAGGAACTGCCAAATTATTTTCTGTAGCAGCTACACCACTTTACACCTTCACCAGTAATTTATGAGGGTTCTAATTTCGTCACAGCTTGCCAATTCTTGCTGTTTTCTATTTTGTTAATTATAGCCATCCTAGTGTATGTGAAGTGGTATCTCATTGCAGTTTTGATTTACATTTCCTTAATAACTAAGGATGTTTGGCATTTTTCATAGGCTTATTTGCCAGATGTGTACATTATTAGGAGAAATATCTATTCAAATCTTCTCCCCATTTTTAAGTTGGGTTGTTTGCCTTTTCAATATTAAGTTGTAAGAGTTCTTTATGTATTTTTGATACTATACATTCATCAGATATATGATTTACAAATATAATCTCTCATCTGTGGGTTGTCTTTTTACTCGTTGGATAATGTCCCTTGATGCACAAATTTTTTTGATTTTTGTGGATTCCAATTTATCTACATTCTCCTTTTGTTGATTGGGCTTCAACCTAAAATTCTTTACTCAGTGAAAATAACTTCTAAAATTAAGATAAAATGAAGATGTTTTCAGATAAAATGTTGAAAGTATTTATTATCATTAGACCCGCCCTCCAAAAATTTAAAGGAAATCCTTCAGGCAGAAGAAAAATGATATCCAATGGAAATATGGTTCTAGACAAAGGAACAAAAAATGTCAGAAATGGTCCCTGCATATATAAATATAACAAGATTTTTTCCAATAATTTAAAATTCTGTAAAATTAATTGACTGTAAATAATAATGATAGCAATGTATTGTGGGACTTAACATATGAATAACTAACATGTATGAAAACAATGGGATAAAGACCAGTAGGGGAAAAACAGAGGTATAATATATAAATAATGTGGTATAATATCACTTGAAGGTAGACTCTGATAAATTAAAAATATATACCATGATCCTAAAGCTAAGTACTATAAAAAAAAGATGTATAACGATTGACAACCAAAGATAATAAAATTGAATCATAAGAAATAAACAATTGAAAAAACAGAAGAAAAGAAAAAAAAAGATGGGACAAATAAAAAAATATGAAGTTGATATACTTGATCAAGCTGTATGAGTAATCACTTTAAATGTAAATGGTCTAAACTCTATAATTAAAGTCAGAGATTGTCAGCTTGGATTATCAGGCCCAAGTATGTGCTGCTGCCTATAAGAAATAAATATGAAGTATAAAGACACTTATAGGTTAAAAGTTCAAGGATAGAAAAGGATATACAGTGTTAGTGCTATTCAAAAGAAAGCTTTAGTGGTTATCAGTATCTTAAAAAAGTAGACATCAGAGCAAAGAATATTGTTAGGGATAAAGAATGCCTTACAATGGTATTTTAAAAGAGGTCAAATCATCAAAAGTACATAAAAATCTAAATACTTATGTTACTAAGAACAGTTTTAAAATACATGAAGCCAAAATTGACAGAACTGAGAGAATAGACAAATCCACAATTATTACCAAATATTTAAATACCCCTCTCTTAATAATTTAAAGAACAAGTAAATAGAAAATTCATAAGGATACAGAAGATTTTAATGACACTATCAACCAATTTAACCTAATAGACATTTATATAACACTCCACACAACAGTAACAGAAAATACATTATTTTCAAGCGCATATAGAGTACTCACCAAGATGAAAAATTTCTGTACCATAAAATAAGTTTCTATTAATTTAAAAAGTTACAACCACACAAAGTGTGTTCTCCACAGTGAAATTAAAATAGAAATGAGTGACAAAAGGAAATTTGAGAAGTTCATAAATATGTGGAAATTAAATAACATATTCCTAAATAACCTATAATATAAGAAAAAAAGCAAAATGGTAATTAGAAACTTTTTTGAACTGAATAAAAAGGAAAACACACCATATCAGAATTTATGGGATTCCATTTATGGGTAATTAGAAAGAAATGTATAGCAATACATGCCCATGTTATAAAACAAGAATAATCAAATCAATGACCACAGCATTGATCTTGAGAAACTAGAAAAAGAAGAACACAAATCATCTTAAAATAAGCAGTGAAAAGGAAATATTAAGATCAGAGTGAAAATTAATGAATTAAAAAGCATAAAAACAAGAGAAAATAAATGAAACCAAAAGTTGGTTCTTTGAGAAGATCAATAAAATTGATAAATCTTTAGGCAGACTAGTCAGGAAAACAGAGAGAGAGAGAGAGAGAGAAATGACCAATATCAGGAAAGACAGAGATGATATCATTGAGGTTCCGCAGAAGGAAGGCTAGTAAGGGAATGTTATAAACAACTTACTGCCTATAAATTCAATAACTTAGATGAAATGGCTGTTTCTTTAGAGACAAAAAAATCACCTCAGCTCATTCAAGAGGAAATCGATAACCTAAATAGCCCTATCTATATCTATTAAAGAAATCAAATCTATTGTTTAAAACCTTGGCACAGAGAAAACTGGAGGTTGAGAGAGCTTTACTAGTAAATTCTTCATCACATTTAAATAAGAAATCATAGGGGCACTTGGGTGGCTCAGTTGGATAGGCAACTATCTTGGGCTCAGGTCATGATCCAAAGGTCCTTGGATCGAGCCATGGAGCCCTGCATTGGGCTTCCTGTTCAGCGGGAAGCCTGCTTCTCCTTCTCCTCCCCACTTGTGCTATCTCTGTCACTATCTCTGTCTTTCTCTCTCAAACAAATAAATAAAATCTTTAAAAATAAATAAATAAATAAGACATCCTATCAATTCTACAGAATCTCTTCTAGAAAATTGAAGAGGAAGAAATACTTTCCAACTCACTCTAAGAGGCCAACATTCTCCTGATTCTAAAACCAGAAAAGATATTACAAGAAAAGATAACTAAAGACCAATATTCCTCAGGAACATGTATGAAAAAAATAGAATGAAATTTTAGTAAATCAAATCCAATAATAAATCAGAAAATTATACATCATGATAACCTAGCATTTATCCTTGGAATGCAAGCTTGGATTTACATTTGCAAATCAATCAATGTAATTTACCATGTTAAAAATAAAAAAAGATAAAAATATAATCCAATATATGTAGAAAAATCATTTAAAAAAATCTAACATCTCTTTCTAATGAAAGTCCTTAGAAATACAGGTGAATTTCTTAAACTGGTAAAACATCCTACAGCTAACCTTATACTTAATGGTGAATTACTGAATGATTTGCCCTTGCAATAAAGAACAAGATAAAGATGTCTACTCTCACCACTTCTGTTCAACATTGTACAACTGTTCTAGCCAGTACAGTCAAGAAAAGAAAATAAATGCATCTCAACTGCAGCAGCAGAAGCAAAACAGCCTTTATTGGCAGACATTACTGCCTATGTAAAAAATCCAACAGTATTTACAAAAACGTTACCAAATCAAATAAGTGAGTATAGCAGATTTGCCGGATATAAAATCAATATGTAAATATCAATTGTAGTTTATGTACCTGTAGTAAAAAAATTGAAATTAAATTTTAAAAATAACATTTAAAATTCTTTGAAAAATATGATTGGAGATAAATCTAACAAAAGCTCTGCAAGATAAATACACTGGACATCATTGCTGAGAGACGCTAAAGAAGATACACCTATGTGATCATTGATCATAAGACTCAGTATTGTTAAGATGTCAGTTCTCCACAAATGGATCTTTAAACTCAATGCAGACCCAGTCAAAATCCCTGCAGGTTCCTTGGTAGACAGAAAAATCTTATTTTAAAATTCATATGGAAATGCAAGGCACCTAAAATAGCCAAAACAACTTTCAAAAAGAAGAAAAAGCTGGAGGGCTCACACTACCAGATTTTAAACTTATAAAGCCACAGTGCGGTATTGGCACAAAGATAGACAAATACATCAGTGAAACAAAATAGAGAGTCCGGGAATACATCCACCTATCTATGTACAAATAATTTTTAACAAAGTTCCAAAGCCAATTCAGTGGAGAATGGATCTTTTCCACAAATGTTGTTGGAATAATTGGAGGTTCATATGCAGAAGAATACTAACTTTATCCATACTTCACACTATATGCAACAATTAATACAAAAGGATCTAAATATAAAACCTAAACATATAAGAACGTGGGCAAAAGTAGGAGAAAATTATTGTGATCTTGGGTTGGGCAAAGTTTTCTCAGATATGACACCAAAATTACAATCCTTAATATAAGATATTGACAAATTGAAATTGACCAAAATTAAAAACTTATGTTCTTTGAAGGACAGTTATAGAGATAATATACAAGTGGCTGACTGGGATAATATATGTAGACATATCTGATAAAGAATTACATCAGGAATTTATTTAAAAAAATAACTCTCAAAGCTCAAGAAAAAAATTAAAAATAAGCAAAAACATTACCGAAAGAAAATACATGGCAAAGAATACATGGACAATGCTCAACATAATTAGTTATTAGGGAAGTTCAACACAATCGGACACCACTATACATCTATCAGTATGACTAAAATTAAAAAGCCCGACCATCCCAAGTGTTAGTGAGAATATGGAATGACTGGAGCTCTCATACAATGCTGATGGGAATGTTAAATTGTACAACTATTTTGGAAAACAGTTTAGCCATTTGTAAAAGTAAACATACACTTACTATATGATCTAGCCATTCCATTCCTAGACATTTACACAAGAGAAATGAAAGCATATATACATGAAAATATTTGCACATAAATGTTCTTATCAGCTTTATCCAGAACCTAAAAACAACCTAAATGTCAAATAACATGAGAACAGATACACAAATAAAAAAGATGGGATTATTTATGAATGCTACAAACCTCTTAATCTCAAAATAATTGTTCTAGATGCAAGAAGCCAGACAAAAATGAGTACATATTATATGAATTCATTTTTACAAAATTCTAGAAATACAGACTAATTAGAGTAACAGAAAGCAGATCATTGGTTGCCCGAGAACAGGGGACAGGAAGAGGCATAAGCGAGGAATCATTAAGTGTCATGAAGAACCTTTTGGGGACCGTGGATATGCTTATTCCTTGATTTGGGTTATTGTTTGACAGATGTATACCTATGGGAAAACATAAAATTGTACATTTAAACATGTGCAGTTTGTTGTAGATCAAGGAAACCTCAATAACATGGTTAAAAAATTGACTGAGTTTACAAGCTGGGTGGAGAAATGGAGCAGTATAAAACATGTGAGACAGGTCTAAAAGAAAGCAAATTTAAAAGTTTGAAAGTATAAAACTGTAATTTTATGTCAAATACATATGATTACATAAAAACATTTAATTTAATATAAAAAGAGGAACTCAAAGGCAATATCTGGTTATAGTTCAATAAATTAAAGGCATTGTATGGGACTGAGTGATTACTTAAAACTTCAAAATACCTGATTCACAATAAAATATAACTTTCATAACACTGTGTCAAATCATTTAACGTTAAATAAATGAAGCTGCATTTGTTAGAAATGCAAGAAGTGAACGATAATCACAATGGTAGACATTTATACTCATTTTGCAGTCATTGACAGTTTAATTAAATTATAGCAAACACAAAATGGGGAATCTAAAGTAAGTAATTGATAATGCTGATCTAATAAGCATATATGCAATTCTGTAATCTGCTAAAAAATGTGCCTTCTATTCAAGTGCTATGTAACTTGATTACATATTATGCCCAAGAAAACTTCAATAAATTACAAAAAATAGACAAAATATAAACTATATTTTCCAGTGACAGTTTAGCAAAGCTAATACTGGTTTGTGAGAACCAACGGTTAAATTTTCAGGAATTTTACAGCCATTTGAAGTCAAGTTGATAGCCTGAAATAAGCCACAGTGGGAATATTTACACCACAGAAATCAGCACACACTACATATCAAGGCTTTCCCCATCTTGAAAGCCACTTATTTTAAACAAGTAAATGAATAAATAAACAAATAAATAAAGGAACTTAGAAGAAATAGGGATGATACTAGGAAAAAAGAAAACTTCTCAAGATCTTTTGTGAAAATTCTCAAAGACAAAAGTGAAGGGATATCCAGAAAAACCATAAGAGTATGAAAAGCATTAAAGAACACTCAGAAAGTAAGAAGCGGCTTTTGGAAATATGCTAGTTGAAATAAAGAACAGTCAATGGAAGGGTTGTTAGATACAGTCAAAGAAGTTTCCCAGGAAGTACATCTAAATAACAGAGGTAATTAAACCATTACTCCAGGTAGGTATCGCGTGACTTACTGAGAGAATAGAGCAAATGCGAAAATACCAAGAAGTGACACAAGAAAAGTTCTCATAATAGTAGAATATGACTTTTCATTGAAAGAGTTTTCCCAGTGTTCAGAACAATAAATGAAATACATACACATACACGCATGCCTAGCCATAGCACTAAAAACATTCAGTATAATTGAAAGTAAACAAAGAAAACCCTTCAAGTTTGAGGAGTTGGGGGGGATAGGTCATAGGAAAAATGAAGAAACAAAATGGCATTGCATTTCTTAATTACAACACTGGAAATTAGAAGAGAGTTGAGTGATGCCACCACAACTCTAAAGAAAATTTGTGTTTTATGTTATTCTGGACTCAGCTAAACTACTAAATGTGATCAGAGAACAATTAAACATTTTTGATAAGATGTCTAAGAAGAATATTTCTACACCCTCAGGGAGATTCTACAGCAATGAGCTAAAACTTGAGAGAGCAAACCAAGGACAAGGGAGACACCAGGTCCAGGAAAGAAAGGATCCCACGCAGGAGAGAATGGAAGGGAACTCCCTAGAATTCGTGCTATACAGACAAAGCAGCTAATCCCAAATAAAAAAGAGGACAGAAACTTCCAGCAGGGATGAAGTCAAAATTTGTTAGGTCAACAAATAAAGTTATAAATGATATTATTCACAAATAAAATTGTACTATTATAAATAGCTACAATACTTATAAATAATGTTATATTATTTAAAATTATGGAGGTAAATACCAGAAGATAGGGCTAAAACGGTGGAAAATGATTACCTCTATTCTGTGACAGTGGGACAAAGTGGAAGAAAAGATGCTATTTTTTATTATAAGACTTTAGTATTTTATGATATTTTAAAATAGATATATGCACTACTTTCAAAACCAAAAAAAGTTAATGTCAAAACCCACATAGCCATTTCTAATTAATAAAACCTATATTCCATTAATGGCATATGTGTTAACAGGGATCAAAGACACAGCACTGTGTTCACTGAAACTTGTGCATATCTGAGTCTTGTCCTTGTTCAGCACGTCAGTTGCCATGGAGTCGAGAAAAGCAAGTACACAGCTCCAACAAACATGAGTTTTCATTAACGTGGTACCATGCAAATCAGACTGCCAGTACCAGTTTTAATAAGTCCCATTTGGAAATTGATCCTTTATTACTATTTAGTATCCTAGAAAGATTTGTTTTCTCCCCAGTCCATTTAAACAATAATTTTAGAATTTTCATTTGGAA